>NC_133619.1:531487333-531747032 GCF_048593235.1 Sminthopsis crassicaudata | reverse complement strand
GAAAGGAGAAAGGAAAGGAAAGGAGGGAGAAAGGAAAGGAAAGGAAAAAGGAAAGGAGGGAGAAAGGAAGGGAGGAAGAGAGAGAATGAGGAAGGAAAAGGGAAACAGAAAGAAAGAGATGGAAGAAGGAAAGAAAAAGAAAGAAGGGACAAAGTAAGGAAAGAAAGAAAAGAAGAGAGGGAGGGAGTAAAGATAAAGAATATGTTGGTGGTGAGACTTTATATGTATAGAATATTTTAAAATTTAGAAAGTAGTTGCACATATATTATCTCACTGATGTATGGATCAATTTTTTTTTCAATTAACATTAATTGCCTTATTCTTTCTGTTTATACTGATGAAAGTCAAACTCCAAGGACTGAATTTGGCCCTCAGATGCAGTTGCGCCTGACTCCTATTAATGACAACCAAATTTGGTCTTAAATGTGCTACTTTGTCAAATCTCACACTACAGGGATTGTTTTGGGGAGAAGCTGAAGAGCTTCTTCTGTGTAGAGCTGTATAATAATGAGCCAGTGGGTTTCCCCTCTTTCCTGTCCCTCTTTTGGCCTTGTTAATGAGGTAATTGTTAGGCAAAGCTTCCTGGAGGCAGAATTTGTTTATATGCTTTGTTTTATATACACACCACAATTTCCTGAGCAAGCTGGACTTTGCATACCAAAACTTCAGTCTTCTCATCATGCCTTTTAGAATTTCACTAGGATTATAGAGGCCAAGTAGCTTTCACCTGCTCATGGGGCATTAATTCATAATCTGTTGAGATTCTACTTTAGTTAGAAAGAAAAAAATAATAACCTAAGGGCAGTATAAATGTTTCCTACATAGTCTATAAAGCTTTCAGATACTGACTAGAACTACTAGAGGCTCCTGGTGGCAAGCTTCTGGAAGCTCATCCTGCTTCTAGGATGCCAGAATGAATTGGGACCATTCTTCCCTTACTAGTCCAGCTGAGACCAAGCCTGTTGCCCTGTGGTGCCAAGCTTTTTAACTAGAGCTTTGTTTGCCTAGTATCATTCATTTTTTAAGTGAACTCTCTGTTAGTTTTCCCATTGTGTATAGGTCCAAGTGTTAGACATGCCTTTAGAAATCCAAACAAAGATTGCTTTCTCAAAAACCCTGCTGCTTTGATTCATTGAGCAACAAAGTGACTCCCTCTACTTCCTCCTTCACCACCACCACCCCCAGTCCAAAGAGTATTATTCTTTCCATCTATGTAGGATTCTCCAGAAGGCAGAAAGAAATGAATGGCAAGTAGCGACCTGCTTCTAATGTTATGAGATCTTAAAATTTCTAAACTTCTCTGTTTGTGGAAAAAAAAAAAAAGAATAAATGTCACACAGAAGGGGAGGATGAGAATATAGAATAAAAGTGAAAAGTCAATACTTGAACCTTTTTTGAAGAATTTTATTTTTCAAATAGTTGAGTTATAAATATTGTCTTGTTACTATGTCAATGTTCTTTTAAAAATAGTACAGCTATTAGTGGTGACTAGTCTCTACTTTTAATTTGACCTGTCATCTTTTTTTTTAACTGAAGTTTTATAGAATTCTTGGTATACAGAAGCATTTTGGTGGCAAAGGAGACAGAATCAGCCTAAATTCAAATCTTCCCCCAGAAACTTACACAGAGAAAGTGATTCAGCCACACTTAATCTCAGTTTTCTTTCTCTAAAATTGACTTAGTATTAGCACCTAATTTAGAAGCTTATTGTGTGAATAAAATGATATATGATATATTTAGCCAATTTAAGAAGATCAGTTCTCTCTAATTCAGTAAAAGTGTGTGCATTATCCTTGCAGTATTTATGCTATTGAGTGATTGCTACCAATCTGAATCTTTACCAGTTTTTCAAGAAACTAATAATCGATTCCTGATAGCTACTGGAAATAAAATCATCGAATCATCAGTCTTGGAAGTCATCTAGTTTAATACCTTCAGATGAGGAAACATAATCAAATAAGTTAAAAGACTTATTGTAGATCACACAGATAGAAACTGGTATAATAAGGCTTTGAACTCAGGTCCTCTCTCCAATGTTCTTTCAAGTTCACTTCAATCAATCATTAAACATATTCTATGTTTCTGGTATTGTGCTCAGTTCTAAGGACCTAAAGAAAAAGCAAAAATAGTCCCTGCCCTAAAGAATGTTACATTCTAATAGGAGAGAGAACCTGTAATTGCTTAGAGACATATAAGGGATCAGTAGATGGAAATATTAGAAAAGGTCTTCTGAAGAATATAAGATTGTAAATGAGTTTCAAAAAAAAAACAAAAAACAGGAATTTTCAGAGGTATAGGAAGGAGGGTAAATGTTCTAGGTACAAGGGATCAGCCAGTGAAAAGACAAATAAAGAGAAGGAAGAGCATCATATATAAGAAACAGGGGACCATCCATATAATACACAAAGAGAGTAATGGTGGGACTTGGATTGTGACAAGAAAGAAGCAGATTGCCAGGTATGTGGAAGTTATTAAATTTGTCATTTGTGAAAACTAAGCCTGCAAAGAGGGAAAGTCTAGAAAAATGTGTACACTGAAACTGTAAATGTCAGGAGGGTGAGATAAACTGTGAGAGAGAAAAACCAAAGGCAGCAAGATTTTTTTCTCCCAAGGTTATCTCCTACAGAAACATATAAGCCTTCTGCCCTTACCTCAGGAGGATGGAATTTGGAGGAAGGAATGCTCACTTTCTTTTAAACTGTAATGAGAGACTCTTGATTTTAGAATATTTCATGAGCCTACTTTACATAAGAGCAATCCTGGTTTGTCTGAAACATAAACTTTCAACTAATTCTTTTTTGACTTGACTGATTGCCCAAAATAAATTCAATATGGCAAATGATAAACATTAATAGTATGTAGCATTATTTAAAAACTCAATTTTAAGAACTTTTTAAAAACTGTCAGTAAACACAAGTGGCATGTCCATAGTAGGTAAAATAAGTAAGGAAAAGGATTTTATTTATTCCTAATTTAATGCTATTTAAGAAAAGGGGGCAATCTCTTATAAGCTATAATTGATCATATTTTGGGTAAGAATTGTCTAATTTTTTATTCTCATAAATGTTATTAGCTACGACATCAAAATATTTCATAAGAAAATTCAGTGTTCTGAAATCTGAATGTAACACAAAAAAAAAAAAAAAAAAAAGGTCATATTTGGAAATTTTCCCTGGTCTAGGAGAAATTTCCAGACGACTCTCAACCAACCAATTGCTCTTACTTGCATTTGAGGCCAAGTACATTATTCCAGCTGTCAGATGCGTCATCCATCGTCTTCTCCAAAAATGGTGGATTATCATTCAAACTTAGGCTCCCTTCTCTGAAAGATATTTGTGTGCCAGAGATGAAAACAAGATGTATTTACTACCACAAAGAAATGATGTTTCAAAAGAAAGCAGTGTGCTCAGGGATCTTTTATCAATGTGTGGGATATGAAAAGAATGAGACACAGTTACACCAACTTGGTAATATGCCAACCTGACCATGCCCAGCTGCAAGGTAGCTGGGGTCATGGCAATGGAGAGTGTCAGTAAAAAAAAAAAAAAAAAAAAAAAAAAAAAAAAAAAAAAAAACTAGGGACATCATGTGCCTTTCACAGAACAAGCAGTCAGAGTTTTGGAGACATTGGGGAGAAGAAATGGAATTAAGTTATTTCAATTACCCTCATTTGGGTTTCTTTGAAAGAGGAGATATAGCTTGCAATGTCTTAATTGTCATCAATTCCATACAATTTATATTGGCAGATTATCATGGATATAGTAGCCTCTGTGAGTACTACAGTACTATCCTTCAGTTTGTGGAATAGATTCAGAAAACATAAAGGTATTGCTTCTGATGTTTACATACCATATTTGGAACATAGAATTATTTTTTCATGTCACTTTTCCTTATAATAAATACTAGAAATTTAGAATTGTTCTATTGCAAAGTGCCCTTGGCAGACTTGAAGAGAGAGATTTCACTTTTTTAATAATAAAATTGTAGTTAATGTTTAAATATATCCTGACATCAAGCTATAATCAAGTATGAGACAGTAGTTATATCTAAGATAAGTTAAGAGTCATGTGTTTAAGTTCAAGTGAATTATCATGGAACCATTAATTAAAATTATATCATCTTAATATTTTTTCTACTGAGAGATTAGATTTGTGAACTTTTAGAATACTTTAAAAAAATTTTAAAAGAAATTCATTACAGTATGAAGAAAAGAAAAATATTCCTTATGAGTTCTTTCCATTTGCCTACTGTCATGCCAAGGAATGGTCACAGAGATCTTAATTGTCATATATTCGTATTGTGCTTTGGGATATAATCTGTCAGATTTAAGCTCAAAACAACACATCCAGAAATTCAGTGTCATCCAGAAGCAAGAATAGCCATTGACCATGAAATACTTCCCAGTTTTGATATAAACAATGTGAATTCTATTTGGGGAATAATGCATTATATTTTGAAAATGAGAAGCAACATGACAAATTGTATGAATACTTTTGTCATGGGGGGAATTACATTCTGGAACCAATATAAATCTATCTGTGGCTTTCTGAATTCTTAATCCTAGAAGCAACATAAGAATTTCCTTTGTCATTCAAAGTCCTAAGTTTTACATTTAGGTCTCAGATTTTTCTTCTGTTGTGCTCAGTTGGGATCTGTGATTTCATTGTAAAGAATGTCTATTCTGCAATAAGGCAATTCGGTACCTCCTCTGAGAAGTTACGTTCTTAGTTGCTAAGGTACTAAATGACTTGACGCTTGTCACACTTTGATTATAAGTCAGAAGCTAAACAAATTCATTTTTTCTTGACACTAAAGCCAGTCCTCTTTGCATTACATCATACTACCTCTCAGGTTTCAGAAACAATTGAATTTTGTTTGTTCATTGAATTGAAGAAAAGTTAAAATTATATAGGTCCCCATTAGTTATGTATTATATCTATAATTCAAATTCCATATATTATTCATTGCTGTGAAGAGTCCTTGTAGAATATATTCAAGTTTCACCCTTTGATAAATAGTTTCATAAACTGCTATTTTCCTTCTCTCAAAAAAAATTACCTTGTGCCCATTCTTCTGAGTATGAGTCTCTTTACTCAATTTAACTGATCTAAAGCTGAAAGGCACATATTCTACTACCTGCTCATACTCATCTTTCCATCTTAGGAGGACCTTCCAAAGCTGCCCTTTACTGTCTGACATGGCCTTCAAAATGGAATTGCATACACACACACACACACACACATCCACCCACCCACCCACACCCACACCCACCCACACCCACCCACCCACACACACACACACACACACACATTTCCCATATCCTATCATCACCTCATGCTGAAGCATCCTTGTATATAACTTAATTGGTATGCTCATTTGTAAAAATTCATAAAAGACAAAAAGACATAAAAGATTCTGGGGGGAAGAAGTTGATCATTATATCTGCTAGGATAGAAGCTCTAATGGTATTGATTTATCCCTGATTTTGAAGACACCAGTCAATATTCACAATTTATTTAATTTAGCAAATATTTATTAAAGATATACCAACCTACCAGAAGCTCTTGAGTATAAAAACTATTTTAAATACTCCTATTGTTTACACACCATTGTGTTAGACACTGAGACTATAAAGTTGCTTTTTTTCCCTTACTCAATCCCATCCCACTATTCCTTAATAAAGAGGATGATAGGATCAGAGATTTAGAGCAAAATGGGGCCTTACAGATCACTGCTAATTCCATCACCTCCTCCTGCCCCATTTTGCAGATAAAGAAATTGATATATAGAATGTCTAAGGTTGGATTTTTAGCCATTTTCTTAATTCTTTGGACCCAAGCCCAAATCTAATAGTCTATCCCCTATGTCACAATATATTATTTTCTGTTGGTAGAATATAAATGGCACAAGAGCAGGAACCCTCATTTCTGTGTTTTTGTCCACAGTGTCTAACATAGCAAAATGTTTGTTCATTAATTGATTAGACCCAGTTCTTAACCTTGGTGAACATATAATCTAATAGTGGAGAAAAAGTCAGACATTTATAAACAAAGGCAGAAAAGAGATCCAAAGAAAATGCTTTTAAGAAAAAAAATTTTTTTAAAGATCCCTTTCAGCTGGGAGGGAATAGGCAAATGGTTTCATGGAAAAGGTAGATTCAAGTGGCAATAACTTATATAACAATATTACAGCTGCATTATGCAGGAATTCAGCTGCTAAGATTTTTTAAATTCATTATTTGACATTTACATAGCAACTCACACCATCATTTATTTTATCATCTTCCATGATAACACTGTGAGTGATCAGAGGAGCATAACCAAATGAAATTCCAGAAAGAAGCAAAGTAAATAATCCAAGGTTTCATAATGATTAAGTGACAGATCTCAACTAAAATTCACATCTGCTATGTTTCAGCCCTATCACCTGTCAACACTTTGATAAAACATGCCACTATTTAGTTCCTTTACAAATTATTCACACCATGAACCTATTCCACAAAAGAATTTTTAAATGAGGATAGTGAGAAATAGACCTTTAGATTCAGATACACGTTTCAAAATCATCCAGTCTTCCCATGTTATAACTCCAGAAATAGAAGACCAAAAAGGTGAAAAAAAAAATTGCCTTAGGTCAGAATTATTTGAGTGGTAGAATTACTAGTCCAAGTACTAGTATTTTTACCCAGCTGCTGTGCCTTCCCCCATAATAACATGGAGACTCATTCAATTTGGAAGCTCTTGAAAAGTTCAGCAGCTAAGACACTATATGGCCAAAACATCAGATTTTTTCTCCAGGTGCAATATCCCTATGCCCCCAGATTCTGGTCATGCATGCAGAGGTGCCAGGATGCTACCTTCAAGGCTCAGTGAAGTAGAAAGTAAAGGCAGACCAGAGAAACATGATCCACATGCCTTCCATCTATGCTAGTTCTTTGAATCTTTATTCTTTATTTATTCTTTAATCTTTAGTTAATAAGCAGAGGCATGTTTGTTATGCCCTGATTTTAAAGACACCAATCAGCATTCACAATTTATTCAATTTAACAAACATTTAGTAAAGATGTACCAACCTACCAGAGGCTCTTGAGCATAGAAAATACTTTTAAATACCCTTATTCATTGCACATATATGGGCTAGACTTTGGATCAAAAAAGATTGTTTTTTTCTAATCACTCCCTCCCCATTACTCCCTAATAATTATAATGGGATGATAGGGATAATACGTCCTAATAATTGGATGATAAGAACAAAAACTTACAGCAATGTGCGACCTTACAGGCTATTGTCTGATTCCATCACCTCCTCCTGCCTCAGTTTGTAAGAAAAAAAGTTGAAAACAAGAGTCATTTAATGCCTTTATCAAGATATGGTGACACCAAAGTGTTATCTCATGGCTGCATAACATTTATATATCTGTATGCTCTGAATTTAGAACAGTGCCTGGCCCATAGTAGATGATTAATAAATGTTTTCTGATTGTTAGCATTTTACAAAGTTCTTTCCTCACAACAATCACAGCAACAATAATAACAATAGTTAACATTTATATAGCACTTTTAGGTTTGCAAAATACATTTTCTCACTTAGTCTTCACAACAACCCTGTGAGATAGATGCTCTTACTACCCCTATTTAACAGATAAGGAAACTAAGACTGAGACTAGGTAAGTGACTTGCTCAAGTCATGGAGTTAGTAATTGCAATATTTTAATTCAAGACTTCATGACTCCACATTTATTCCATTCCATCTACTGGGCCCCCAAACTGATTACCTCATATAGAGAATGTAAATGTTATTAGGCACTTCTTACAGATGAGGCATCTGAACTCAGATCCTCAGACTTCAATCTCCTTCATCAATCAGCTAGTGTCAGAACCAAGATTAAAATCCAGGTCTCTCTTATACCAAATTCAATGTCCTTTATACTAATACCACTTTACTTCCCAGAAGATGAATGCTCCATTGCCCTCCTTTAAGAATAGCTCTGATAGTCATAAACTTCAATAGTGACAAATTCAAATTTCCGTTTGGAGGAGAACTGGAATCATGTTGCATTGTGAAGCCTGAAAAAGAAATGTTTTATTTTTGATCTTGTCTTTTTGGTCAGACTGATCCAAACTTCTAGATGCTGGATAGTCCAATAGTTTCTCTGTGTGGAAACTCCCTCTATCAATAAGATCAGTTGCTCATTTGTAATAAACTCAGTAGCTCATCAGATTTAGAGAGTTGCCTGGAGAATTGCTAGGTTGTTACTTATTTGTGATTACAAAACTTCTATGTGTTAGAGGCAGGATTTGAACCCAGGCTTTCTTTATACTGTTTATCAGAAATTTGTGTTCCCTAATCAGCATTTATATTGCTCC
Organism: Sminthopsis crassicaudata; assembly: GCF_048593235.1. Taxonomy (NCBI): domain Eukaryota; kingdom Metazoa; phylum Chordata; class Mammalia; order Dasyuromorphia; family Dasyuridae; genus Sminthopsis; species Sminthopsis crassicaudata. The sequence continues at coordinate 531,738,666 of NC_133619.1, read as the reverse complement.
AAATGAATTGAATAGTATGTGACCATGACTACTGTGCAGTTCATTGGCCTCACAGATAAGAACAAAAGATGCACAACCATATTCTCTGAAATCACTTTGCCTATATTACACAATAAAGAACAAATGCAAAATCAACATTCTTTCAAACCTAGGCATGCAGGAACATAACTATCAATAATAACTCTCTAGATGGTAAATGCTTTTGAAGTTTATAGTTATAAAAGGCTTACTTGTCGTTTAGAGACCATGAATAACAAACCCCTGTTTATCACTTTATTCAAAGAACTAGCATAGTAAATATTTTTTTTTTTAAACATCTTTGCATCACTTTTATTGGGTGGGCTCTTGTCTCCAAACTTCCTTTTCTAGGAAGGAGAATGCCAGGAAAATAACAATCCTCTCTTATCTAGCCTCCTTATCCCAATTCTTTGGATAGTAAATTTTGCAGGTCTGTGATGAACTCCTCAATCTTGAATTTCTAGAATAGGTTGCATCAGAAGTATTTCTGGCACATATAACCTAACTAATAACTAATATGCCTGGGAATGGCAACCCTTATATCTAAGGATCAAGGAACTGTAGTTCTCATGAATGTCTAACTTATTTAAAAATTAAATGAATTTCAGTGAACCTTTTTTAATAGGATTAGGTAAAGACTGAATCAAATCACTCCACCCCATTTAAACCTGGTATATTTATAAGGTAATCACTAGGTGTGAATAAGATCTGGCACTGTTCTAGGTGGGAGAAGATTTTTTTCTTAACTTAGCCAAAAAAACTTGGTCATGCTCTGTGTAGCCTATATAAAATTAGGGAGTTAGTTCAGAAAAAGATTCAATCAAATGGAAAGGAGCAAAAATCCTAATGAAGCTATAAGAGAGAATTTGAGGAATAAGCAGAGCTATTGACCTCAGTGCTGTTCCACTTTCTCACCTGCCTTCTTCTACCTTTTGACTGGGGAAGATCATGAGAGCTTGGAGATTCAAAGGAATTTGAACTTCCCATCTTCCTATCATCATAGGGTAACCCTTATGAGATGAGAAAAAGTATAAGAACAAGGGGGAGAGGGGAATGACATCATTCTTTAGGGGACTATCTTGAAAACACTAGCAAAAGAACTTTAGGAGCTAGGAATGATCATTTTGCCACATGTGATCGCTAAGATTTAATCCATTTGCTCTGGGACTCTATGTATTATTTGTGGCACAAAATGCCACAGAACAAGAGAGAGAGAGAGAGAGAAAATTTAAGAGAAATGTTTGTTCCAACTGTACAAATTATACTATCTTAGTAAATACTGCCTTTCTAAAGCTAATTAAGTCTGACAGATTAATTGATATCACTGATAATAGTAGCAGACAGCATAACAAAAGGGACTTCTAAGTAATAAGCATTAGAAAGACACCCTGAATTTCTCAGAGTTCAAGCCCCAAGAAAATGTAGTAGCTACACTGAGGACCCAACTCATCAGTGCCAGTGGGAGTTGGGACAATGGCTCCAGAGTATATTTTATAATAGAATAAGTGACCCAGAGTTAAAAGGGACCTAAAGTTCACCTCGTGGAGCTTCATTTTATAGATGAGAATTCTGAGATATTGAGAAGCTAAATACTTACTCAGGTCATACAGTAAGTAACAAAGTTAGAATTTGAAACTAGGTCCTTTGTCCCAAACCACATTCAATTATAAAATGGTTGCTTCTAAAATGTCAGCCATGGTTTAATGTAGTAATTAATATTATTCTTTTTTGAATATAATACATCCTATTCTTATCATTTTAATATCTCAACAAGAGCTCCCTCTACTGATAAAATCATTATTGTTATTATCAACAAAAATAATAGGTTACATTTTATCTAGCACATTAAGGTTTATAAAATGCTTTCTTAAAACAGTCCCCACATAGTTAGTAGTGAAAGGATTATCATTAACACTATACATTTGTGGAAATTGAAGCTCAGAAAAATTTAAGTGGCCTGCCAAAAATAATACCCCTATTAAATTTTAGATCCAAGACAAGCACAAAAGGTCTTCTGATTTCAATGTCAGAGACCTTTCAATACACCATAAGGCATTTCTTCTACTTTCATTCTATATAACAAACCTAAAAAACATTAATAATAATAGCTTTCAACTATATAGGACATCTTTATTGTTTATTTGGGCTTTCAGAGAAGCAAAATAATTCTCATGATCATTCAAATAGTATTTATTAGAGGCAGGCAGGATCCCAAATTCAAATTATAACTATTATACCGCATGCATATACATACATATACATATACATATACATCATTTATTTCACAGATCACAATCTTAGATAAAGCTTTTCCCATTTGTTTCATCACAACTATATAAGAAAAAAAAATGTAATTAGATTTTTGCTGACAATTTTAAAATAAATTCTATTGGATAGCATGGGCAATTAGGTGGTGAAGTATAGAGAATGCTGGACCTGGAATTAAGAAAACTTATCTTTCTGAGTTCCAATTTGGCTTCAGATACTGTGTGATCCTGAACATATCACTTAACTCCATTTGCCTCAGTTTCCTCATCCGTAAAATGAACTAGAGAAGGAAAAGGAAAGGAAAATGTATTAACTTATTTTACATTATAGAGTTATTGTGGTGATCAAAGGGCTTTGAAAACATTAAGGCACTATATAAATGCTATTTATTAATATCACTATTATTATACATGATGACTGTATACATTGGTAAAGGTAGAATTCCTTTACCAGGGAATTTCCTTTACCAATTAAACTATAGATCCCATCCCTATCTATGTTCTTGTTGTTATTGATACTGTCTAAAATTTTAGTCCTGTGAGATTTTCTGTGATCTATTTGGATTTCTTGGCAGAGATACTGGAGTGGTTTGCCATTTCCTTATCCAGTTCACTTTACAAATGAGAAAACTGAGGCAAACAAGATTAAGTGGCTTGCCTTCAGTCATATAGCTAGTAAATATTTGAAACTGGATTTGAACTTAAATCTACCAAACTCCAGACGTGTGCTTAATCCTTAATACTATCTTATAAACACTGAAAATCAGCTTCCCATTATTATCCAAGATAATTTCAATATCAATGAAACCACTGTAAGATTTGCATTTAAGAAAAGAATATCAGAATGGGTTGATGGTCACATAAACTGAACTAGAAAATAATAATTTGATTTAGAAATTGCTACATTTCTTGACAAATTAGCTAAAATTAATCAAATTTAAGAAGCATTATTCAATTTCTTTGTTATGTTTATTCCTAGAATAACTCATTCTAGAATCTTTTGCTTTGTCTGAGTATAAGGTAACATGTTTCTGAGGTACCTTTGAAGGAGTTAATTATAGTATATCAGATGTATTAACTAACATGAAAATAGAAAGTAACTATGAATCTAGAAAATATTCATTACTAATACTTTTAGTATTGATTGTACCAAACCTACATATTTATATAGCCAGATTTCTAGTAAAAAATAAATTACTTCTATCTATTTAGATACTTCTACTAGGAGAAATGTGTTTATCCTTTTTAAAATAATAAACCTTTATCTAATAGCAAATCTTTTAATTTTAAATTTAGAACATTCTACATTGCTTAGGATTCTGCCACTTTTGTGGAAATATTATTTCCTGAGATGCGTACAGATTATAATTCCATCACAAAATAAATATGAAATCATTTCTTTTTACTCAGATTCAATATTAATAAACAATTCTAAACTATAAAGAAAATCTGATATTATATCAATCATTTTAGTAAATATTCCACTTGAAAAGAAAGCCCTAAATCACAAAATGTTTTGAAAAACAATTATAAATAATGAAATCTTAAAACTATTATAGCTCACAATAGGTAATACTAAAGCAAAATAAAAAACTTGTGATACATGCTTATGTACTAAAAGACAATCAAAACTTAATCAGCATATTAATAAATCTACATTTTAAGTCATTGAAATTTTTTTTTAAATACTAATTTGAGTTTTGTATTACTTTGGAACTGTAACTTATGGTAGTTTAAGCTGGAAAGAATCAGAAGTTATCCAAGACAATCATTAAATTAGGATCTTAATTAGGAAAATTATTTTTATTAATCATTATGAACAATAAGTAGAACTTATAAAGGGATTTATGCTTAATGAGGAAGAATTTCTATTAATTAGTGCTATTCCAAAATGGAAATGGAGGGCCTGTTTTAGCAGTTCTGACTCGAGTTCTTCAAGGGGAAGCTAGATAACACTAGTCAGAAATGTAAGAAAGATTTCTGTTCAGGTATGAGTTAGTCTAGATGAGCTCTGTGATTCCTTTCAACAAAAAAATTCAGTGAGTCTGTTCTGAAGCTGGATCATATGAAACCTATTCATTTTCTTAGCCAATATAAAATACTATCCAGAGAATAAAGATTGACAAAATAGCTGAATTGTAGCAATTGTAAACATAGAAGGCCTGTGGAGTCAGCAGTGCAATTTTAAAGGTACCAAAACATTGATTCAGAAGCTATCTGTAGGAATAGAATGGAAAATAATTTTGAACCTTAGCACTTAAAGAACATGACCTAGAGAGCATCAACTACTGACTTATATGTTACTTTTGTATCTATACAAAATTTTTATAATAGTCATCTAGTCACCCATCAAGGGCATATATCATTTGCAGAGCACTGGGTTCTTCTCTGCCACAGTTTTTTTTTTTTTTTAAATAGCTTCCCATTACAATAACTAAAAAGCAGCTGCTTGGCTCTTTTCTATCTCATCCTAAGACTGCAAATTGTACAAGAACAACAGCAACAAGAAAAAAAAAATCCTCCAGAAATAGAACATCCCTAGCAACTATCAAAAACTAAAGGATTCTGAAAGCCAGGATCTCAAGGTAAAACGGAGCAGTAAAAAAGCTACTCTTTCATAGTGCCTATTTTTAATAGTAACTGAGTTCCAACTTAGTAGCTAGGAGCTTTCTTTCAAACATATAACATTTATCAGAAACCTGTTTACAAATATTAATCTGCTTTTATATATTAACTGTATGTATAAAATTATTTTTCCAAGAAAAAGAGTATTAGCCAGTCAAAAATATTATTTAAGCACCTAATATATGCTAAGCACTATGCTACATGCTGGGGATATAAAGAAGGGCAAAAAAACTGTCACTTTTCCAAATGAGTAACTGATCTCATGGGGGAAACAACATGCAAATAACTGTACAAACAAGCCATTAAAAAGATAAATTGAAATAATCAAGAGAGGGAAGGATTAGAATTAATGGAATTTAGTAAAAAACCTTCCTATAGAAGGTGGGATTTTATATAATGCTGAAGAGAAAGCCAGGAAGCAGAGAAAAGGAGAGAGAGAATCCAAGCGTGGTAGACTACCTAGAGAAGAGAATATCAGGGAGTAGGGAGTTCTTGACAATGTCAAAGTCTGCAGAAAGGTCAAAAGGAGATAGGCTGTGGAAAAATTATGAGATTTGTCAATTAAGAAATCATTGGTAATTTTGAAGAGGATAATTCCAGTTGTCTGATAAGGTCAGAAACTAAGCTTAATGAATTAAGAATACAGTTAGAGGAAAGGAAGTGGAGGAGCTTACTATAAATGATGGCCTTCTCAAGGAGTTTAGCCACAAAAAAGGAGAAGCTATATGGAATAGTAGCCATATGAATGGATCAAGTGAAACTTTTTTGAGGATAAACTAGACATGGACATGTTTGTAGACAATAAAGAAGTAGTACAGAGAAAGAAAGAGAAGAGAGACAGAGAGACAAACAGAGATTGAAAATAAGTGAGACAGTTTGGATGATAGAGGGGAAAATCTTCTAGAAAAGATAGAATGGAACCCATGTAGTGGAGTTTCCCTTGGCAAGAAGAACCCTCTCTTTACATGAGATAGTATAAAGGAGGAGATAATGGCAGAGAGCATCTGAGTGATGCAAGATGAGGAAGAGTGGAGAAGAAAGAATGCTTGGTAACTGAACTCAAATTTTTTAACAAAATATGAAGCAAGTTCTCATCTAAAATTTGGGGATGGGGAAAAATTTAGGAGGTATAAAAGGTATGGAAAAGTTTCTGTGGTGAATAGTGAGCTGATTAAGGATGTGTAAAAGAATTACCTAGCAATAGAAGAGTGCATTTGGGATTACATAATACAAAATTGCGCTAGAACTGGTCAGCATGGTTTTGTGATTTTCTCCAACTTTTTTTCAGCAATGTACAGAAATGAAAACAACAGATGGTGGGAATGATCTAAGGCTGAGACTTGGCAAGGATCAAAAGGGAAAACCATAAATAAAATGTGGAATTCCAGAGTTCCCATTAGATTATATTCTGGAGCAAGAGAAATAAACTATACCCCAATTAAATTTTATTTTAGGAAGACATTTCACATTAAAAACACAATAGAAAATAAGTAAAAGTAGAAGTATATTGAATAATTATGTACAATAGTAATATAAGGTGGCAAGTTGATTTTGGTGAGGGTTTTTTAGTGCATCACTTTTTGCTTTATGAAAAGGTTATAGCCATGAACAGTTTGAACAATACTAACCATATTATTTCTTTGTGACTAACAGGGCAAAGAAGAGTGGTATATTGAGCATGAGTAGCATATGAAATATCTCCAGTGGTGATCTATTTTCAATTAAAGACATGAGGCTGTAACTAGGTCATGCTAGTGAATAGAGATTAAACCTGGAGTCAGGAAAATGTGAATTTAAATCTAACCTCCAACTCCTACCTGCTATATATGTGACCCTGTGCAAGCCATTAAACTTTTTTCTGCTTAACTTTGACCATTTATAAAATGGGCTGATAATAAAATCTAACTCCAAGGATTATTGTGAGAATAAAATTAGATAATATTTGTAAAGCAACTTACAAACTTTAAGGAACTAATTATTATTATTATCACTTTTTCTGATCATACATTTTCTTGGTCAAAGAAATCTATGATCAGAAAATGTGATAGATGGTTTTGGGGTGAAAACAAAAGACAGGAGATGGGCAGAATAAGGAATGTACTGGGACTTGTGAAATATAAAAATAATCATGAAAAAGGACCCCACAATGTGGTATAAAGTTGAGAGGAATCTTCTGTGGCAGATTTATAGGAAAACCTAGACATGAATTGTACATACAGAGAAGGAATGGATGGGTTGAAATCAGTGATGAGGTAGGAAAGATCTATATTACTTATTTCACATAGCCATTGAAATACAGCTAACATACTACCTTTAAAAGTGAGCAATGATAAATTTATCTAGTTTAAGTGCCACTTTGGTAACCAAAACATCTTAAAATAGCCTTCTTGAGCACTGAGAAGAGGGAGAAAATGAGAAAGAGTCCTATGTGAATAAGAACTATGTGAAGAATCTTATGTGAATAGTTCTTATCTATGAAGAGCATGAATAAGAACTACAATCACACAGAATAACAAGGCATAAACAGGTTGCAATCTTCAATAATGCAGAAGATAAGAGAATATCCACGCTGATGAGTTCAATTTTTCAGTAAAAACTTTAATAATTATGGCTGTTATGCTAAATGCAAGACTGAGGAGAAAATAAATTAAGAAAATGGATGTTTCCCTGATATCCACATAATGTTAAAAGACATAGATAGTTAACATATTGGAAGATGCTCTTCAGAGAATCTCTAAGAATTTGTAGATAAAAAAAAAAAAAAAGCAGAAAAGAAGAAAAAACAGAAGGGTTTCCATTTACCAATTAGTGGGGGAATATATACATATTAATGAAATCATGTAATTACTGAAGAATCCATGTAATTAGTAAAGTGAAAATTACCTTACCTTTACCAATAGTAATGTTCCATCTTGATAAGCTGTAATATGTCTAATGGAGGACAACAATAATGGCAAAAGATCTTGAGTTTATGTCATTTAAGGTTCAACTATAAGAATTGCAAATTTTTTAGCCTCCAGAAGAAAAGGTTCAGAGAGAACTGCTTTTAAATATGTTAATAACTATCATGTAGGAGGAGTACTTTGATTCATTCTGTTTGGTCCCAAAGGGAAACAGGTGGAAGTTATAAAGGGGTGAATTTAAGACATGTCATGAGAAGATTCCTCCTTAGAACCATTCAAAAGTACAATGGGCTTCCTTGAGAGGTAGTAGATTCCCCTCCCTTGGAGGTTTTTAAGCAGAAGCTGGATAACAAGTTGTTGGGTATGTTATATTATTTAATGATGATTCCTTTCATATTTTAGTTGGATAAAATAGCTCCTGAGTTCTCTTCCGATTCTCAAGCTCTGTAATTCTAGATTTTTCCAAGTTTTTATACATACGGTAGTGATGATGATGATGGTAATGCTTTACCTTTGGATATTTCACAATCAATAGTTTATAGTTTTCAAAGCATTATTCACATGCATTATTTGATTCAATTTCTCCAATAAACTCATGAGACTTGTGGGGTATTAGCTACATTTTTTTCAGATGAAGGAAATAAAAAGTAGAAAAGCTGTGATCTACCTAAATAATAAAAGATAACATGAAAGAGCTGAGATTCAGATTTATGTATATTATTCCTAGTCACAGAAGAACAAAATATTTAAATTGGAAAGAAACTCAATGTCATTTAGTGCAACCTATCCATTAAAGGAATTTCCACTATTACATACCCAAAATTCCCTTTCCAAATTCTTCTTCTTGAAGAAGTTGGAGGGAGAATTCTCTCTCTAAAGATCTCTAAGAACTGACTTCCCTAAGCAGCTCATTCTACCTTTGGATAACTTTAATAATTAAAAAGTTTTTCATGACATCAAGCCTAAATTGGTCTCTTCCAACATGCACATATTACCTTTGGTTTTGCTAAGCAGTACAAGTCTAATCCTCCATATGACAGCCATATTTTTTTTTAATTATGAAATAGATTCCTCAATCCTGTCTTCCAATCTAAGCATTCTCAGTTCTTATCCTTCCTCATTCAATTTGCCTTCCATTGAACACATTCAATCCAGTCAATTTCTAGTTTACCTTGTAGCACCCAAAACTGAACATTATCCCCCAGATAAAGCATAATGAGGATAAATATTGCCTTTCACTTTCTAGATGCTAATGCATTCTGAGGTTATCTTAGTTTTTGTCAGTTTGTTTGAGATTTCCACATCATTCCACATCATAAATAATGAATCTATACTCCAGTAAAACCCTTAAATATTTTTTCCAGAACAATTATTATTTAATACTTACCCCATATTGAACTTGTGAATTTGACTGGAAACTCCCTACTTGGTTTCTAAGAATTCTGGTAGTATCTTTGGCAAAGCAGATTAATTTACTTTAATCATTTTGTGATCACCTCTATGGTGGCTAAGAAATTTAGAATTTAATATAGCACTAGAAATCAGACATGCCTTGTTGTTGTACTCTAGATCATACTTACAGAAGGGTCAATTATAGTTGTTTCCTGTCTTATAATTGTGGTACTTAGTGTGACTGGACAGAAGCCTATTCCCCAAAATCTGTGGGGTTTTCAATTGTCTCTTAAGAATAGCTCTGGCAGTAGGGTATAGCTGATAAAGAACTGTCTATTAGGAAAATCTGGGTTCAACTTCTCCTTTGGCCTCTTTACTGGTTATTTGACTTTGATCAAGTCACTTAACCTCTTGGCTACTCTCAAGACTAAAATTTGGGGGGAAAGTTTGGGTTTTTTGCCACAATAGTAGAAGGGGTTTTTATAAACAAGAATTCTGAATACTTAAGAAATCACAGCTCTTGTCCCCTCTTCATCCTCCTGAAAGAAAACATTTCTCCCTAATCACTGACAGAAACAACCAGAACCCATTTGAAGGGTATTCAATATAGTTTAATGATATCAGAAAAAAATAAGCCTTGCTCTTCAAATTCTGACCAAGACATAGAGAAATTAGGAAAAAATGTTACTTTCATGAGCAAAACAATTGATTTTTGTTGTTTCAGAAAAAACATATTTCAGAACCTGAAGAGAATGGCAATTGATCTATCTAGGGTGGCATTCTCCAGATTTTCAGTATTAAATTCTTCACAGGGAGGCTTTTTAAAGCACAGTAATGACCCTGATAACCTCTGTGTTACTTTACTTTAGGAGAATTTAATTTCTTTTCCATTTTTTCCTTTTATCACAAGTAGCAATCAGTTTATGTCCTGAAGCATGAAGTCTACTTAGCAACTGTCATTTTTATCCAATCCAGGCAAGTGTAACTACAGCTATATTTATTCATAGATTACTTAGCTTTTTCTGAATACTAAGCTATCCCCCTTTTAAGCCACATCAAGTGAGCTCTATACTTAAATTATGTATCATAAAAGAATGTTTGTTCTCTCCATATTGTTTAATGATTTATAATTTCAGAAAGTATTGGTATTTAGAGAATATAAATTGAGTTCTATATCATTTTTAAACTCTTTAAATTTATAATATAATGCTTTTGTGAAGGCATGGTCATTTCTACTAATTCGTGAAGAATGATGGAAAAGAAGCAAATTTTCTGAAAATAATTATGTATATGTGTGCATGTTTTAATGTAACACAATATAAATATAGGTGTCATATGTTTTAATGCATATGTACACATATAGATCATATTTAATCATTTTTAATCATCAAACATATACATGTTTGTATATATTTGTGTATATTTTAATACATAATATACATTCCAAGAAATGCACATATACACAGTATATCCCCATAGTCTTACTGTATTTTTAAGCTATTACAGCTAAATTCTAAGTTTTTGGAACCACACAGATGGAAGAGTTAGACTGTTTCTGAGTATTTCATCCATTCATAAACAGATCCAACAGGTCCTCCAAAGGAATCCTTAATTCTTTTGATTTTTAAAAAAACTTTATTGAGTAGGACCAGATACAATTCCTTCCCTCTAGTCTTCTTTTATAAAATATATAAATATTATGCATATGTATTATTATTGAAATATATTGGTATGCACATATATATACAAGTACATATATATAAACATCAGCTGAAGATAATTATTCATTCGATAATTATGGAAATGTTCAGAATGACAACTTCTTAATAAAAATGCATATTTAAAATATTCATTAACATCTCTAATGAGTATTCCAAGTTCCTATATTTTCATGTTTATGCAGCTTAGCAATTGTATACATTATACAAATGAATATGTATATATAGGTGTGTGTGCATATATGTACACATATATATATACAAATATATGGCATATATAGGAAGAGATATTGACTAGATTTTTGTCATATACTTTTAAAAACAATTTTGATTTTATCAGATTAATTTAAAATACATGAAAATATTAATACTTAAGAAATCATATTTTGTAGGCTGAAAATCTACGGTATAATTTTTCATACATTTAATCACACTTATTACTATAGATTATGATATTCTTCATTCTGATTTTTCTTGGATAAATGATTAATGTGTGCTGGAATATAAAAGCACATGTATTCTCACCTGATATTGTTTGACTCAATAAAATATTTTATCAAGTTACCCAAAGCTAAATAATAATAGCACATGATCTTGTATGGCATCAGGAAGATTCTTGGTCATCTCCTTTATGTCTCACAAAACTCAACCCAGTTGTCCTATATTTAGGTTTAAATGGAGCTAGGATTATGCCAAAGGGAAATACATGAAACTGACATTATTAGCTTAGTGATAGTTTCCTAAAGAGAATCATAGAGACAAGAAAAGACAATCACTTTCCTTGAAACATTATCTCTGTTAATTCATTATTTCCATGAAAATCTAATATGCATATATCCAAACACAAAATATATTCAGAATAAAAATCAATCTTTATATAAACTGTCTGCAAATTCCCTAAATTTCTTTAACACTCCCAGATAGCCATCATTAAAAGATTAACTTAATGTAACAATTTATCATACTTAAAGTTGTATCCTCTACTGGTTTCAACTATATCTTCAATTCCCCTTGGCAACAGCCACTAAGAAATGGAAAATGATATGCCCCTGAAGATGAACATGAAGCCCTAAAGACCTGAGCTGTATTTGACTCTAACAATGTGACTCTGTGACCCAGAAACAAATAAGTTCACCAATCATTACTCTAGAAAACTCTCTAAAACTGCAAAAAAAAAAAAAAAAAAAAAATGTACAGACATATTAGAAGAGGAAGTCTGCTCACCTAGAAATTCCTGACATCAGTAAAACTGCAGGTCCAAATCCCTATTCATAATTAAAATTACCCAAGACACAAGATTTACCTCAATATTCCATTTTTTTTTTCATTTCACAGTTCTCATTTTAAAGTCCCTACACTTAAATTAAAAATTAAAAGGTCAGTTATAAGCCAAAATCACAAGTAGTAAACACAGTCAGAATTCAAAGCTAACACTCTTTCCCTGTACTAAGTCTATCATGAATATCCATATTAATAACAAGATAAAGATTGGAAAAAAGATGCACAGAAGTCTCATTTGATTTTTTTACAACAATCTTGTATGATGAGTATTTTTATTCCCATTTTACAAATGAGAAAACTAAAATTCAAAGGAGTCAAGAACTCACCCTGGGTCATATAACTAATAAGTAAAAAAGGGAAGTCTTCCTGACTCCACTTCCAATATACTAAACAAGAACTAAATTAGACTAATTCAAAAAAGTGTAGGTAGTCTCCATAGTTTCCCTAGTACACTAAACTCCATAGTTTCCAGTATACTAAACACGAACTAAATTAGACTAATTCAAAAAGTGTAGGTAGTCTCCATAGTTTCCCTTGATTTGAATCATATTAGTTCAGAGGGCCCACTGCCTAAATTCTGCTTTCCTTTTATCTCAAAGGACTGTTCCCATTGGCCTAATCCTAAAAGTGAATCTTAAACCAGTTACAAATTGCAAAACATGGAACAGTTGGTAATGTTTTGTGAGACTTGAGAAAGGTGTTTGGCCAGAATTGAACCTGACTTTGATACACGACCATGTTCTATTATTGTTTAATTTTGGGTATTTCTCCCCTAGGAGGAGGACAGAGGAGAACTAACCAGCTCCAGGACCAAGGTAAGAGGGGAGTTTTCTTTCAAAGGAATGTACATCATCCATTTGAAGGAAACCCCTCCCCCACCTGTCTTGTTTTTTTCCCCTCCTTCTTTGTACATTTTTTTTTTAATCCAAGTCTAGAGACCAAGATTAACACCTCTTCATGTTGGTGATTTCATCTTCCAACAATAGGTGTTTCTACAGAAGAAAAAATATGCAGTTAAGTAATAAAGGCTAAGAAATCATTCCTGTCCCCATCATCATTTTAATGTCTTGACCCAATCATATTATAGAGAAGCCTAGAATTCTTCTAAAGGAAAAAAAGACTTTATCATTTTTTCATTTTTTAAAATTTGATTTGTGAATTAGTATATGAAAAGGCAATGTGAGTCAAATTCCAGAGAAGGAATTCACAAAAAAGAAAAAAAAAAAAAAAAAAAAAAGCTTAAAGCTGATATCTGATGTTTTGTTATTAAATATGTAATTTGTTATCAAGGAGACGTAAGACTTTTATTTGTTAGTTTAGTTACATTTAAAATGTGATCAAGATGGAAAATTGTCTTTTACATGTCAGGCATTTATTTCAGGCTTAATAACTATATGACTTTAGGGTATATTAGTCTGTTATTATTTTTTTTAATTTTAAACATTTTTATTTCAAGTTTTGAGTTCCAAGTTCAATCATTCACTCTGTTCCTCCCTTCTCCCCACCCAGAGATAATAAGCAATCAGATATAGGTTAGTTATATACTTGCAATTACAGAAAATATTTCCAATTAGTAATTTTGTACCAGAAGACACAAAAAAAAGAAAAAAATTGGAGTAAAAAAATAGCATACTTCAGTCTGTAACCAATCAATATAATTTTTTTTTTCTTGAAGGTGCATAGTATGCTTCATCATAAGTCTTTTGGGATTGTTTTGGATCATTATATTGCTAAAAATAGCTAAATCATTCATAGTTCTTCATCTAATAGTATTGCTATTATTACTATGTATAACATCCTCCTGGTTCTGTTTACTTCATTATGCATTAGTTCATATTAATATTTCCAGAATTTTCTAAAATCATCCTGTTTGTCATTTCTTATAGCACAATAATACACCTTTACAATCATATGCCACAGTTTGTTTAGCCATTCCCCAATTAGTGGACATCCCTTTGATTTATAGGCCGTTATTATTAAATATTTTATGTCTTTAAATGCCATCAGAAAAAATAAGAATCCAGATAGCAAGGAAAAATATATATTATTACTAAGTTCTAACTCTATGTCAAGTTCATTTCCTTTTTTTTATTCCCTTTTTTATTGTTTGGTCAGTTTCCCTGGCTGCATTCTTCATCTGGATTTATCTGAATTTACAATTTTCTATGGAAGAAAATCCCAGCCTTTGGTTCAATTAGGGTTCATTTGATGCTTTTAAAAGGTGTGAGTACAAGATAGGAAAATGATAAGGAAATAAAAGGATAGCCAAAAGAAAAATTCAAAAAATGAGAAACATAAAAGTACTTTGGAAAGGTCTAGCTTCTTGTCATTATACTTCAATAAAACATATTTATCACTATTGTCTTTCATGAGCGTATGAAAATAGAAAACCATGAACCTAAGAAACTCAACTAGAACTTGAGGCAACATCCAGATCAAGAAAAAGAGAAACATGGGACTCAAAAAGGAAGAATAATTTAAGACTGAGGAGAATAAGGTACACAAAAATTGGAGAATTATATCTCAAAAAAAAAATCATTGAATTTCAAAACACAATTTGCTGAATCTCATTTTTTTCCAAGTTAGTATGAAAAAGCTGCATGTTGTGGGTGGTTTTAGGGGGGAAGCTATGGGGAATTTCAGAAACTATGATTCTCTTAGTTTCTTAGGGAAATTTCCTCTGGCAATATAAATTCGCAACTCACTACCTTATATTTTTTTCCTGGGAAACTGAAAAAATTAAGTAACTTGCTTATGGCCATAATGCTATAGAAGAATGTTCCGAAGCAGAAATTAAACCAAGGCATGTGTTCTATCCACTATACTAAGCTGATTCATTTTCAGACTGATAGAGCTTTTCTTGAGAATATTTTCATAATAATTTAAAAATCTTTTAAGCTATGTACATTTTTACTTGATGTGATTTCACAATGAATGCTGTCATCAAAGATATAAGCATAAAACCAAGTGTGAACATTTTTTATCCCAATCATCCTCAAATCTAGGATTTTTTGTTTGTTTTGTTGTTTTGTTGTTGTTGTTGTTGTTGTTGTTGCTGTTGTTGCTGTTGTTGTTTTAAGAGCAATGGATTTCCAGAAGATAATCAAGTTTTTTCATGATTGTTATTTTCCCAGATGAACCCAGCTTTAAGTAGACCCTTATGTACAAATATATTCTCTACCAGTTAGTGAACAATATCAGAGCCAATTTTTTTTAATTTTTTAAAGGACAAAGAAATACTTTGATTTATAGAACTATCTAAGCATACATACAAATGATTTGAGTATTTCAGGTGTCTTTATTTGGTTAATTTGTTAGATTTCTATTGCCATTTTCTCCCAAGAGCATAGGTTTAATAACACACAGATGTGATGTACATAGCTTAATTTGAATTCTTAATGATATATTTCAGAGTATATAATATATATATACACAACAGAAAGATGTTTCAGTGTTACGTAGTGATGATTTCCTGCAACACATATCTTAAACGAAAATTAAATCAATCATTGAAATAAATGCTGTTGAGCATCCAAAGATAGAAATCATTCCATCTGATGACTACTTTTGGAACAGAACATCACAGAGTAATCAAAATTATCTACTTAAGTTATACTTGATTTCATATAAAAGCAGATGGTAGGTATGAAGAATTTATTAAATTATATGATATGACCTCAGAGAAATTAAGCACACATGGGAGAATTTGGGACTTGGAGTTATATTGTATTTTACCAAAAAGAGATGAATATAAACTTTAGGGTAGAGAGAAAGAAATGTCTTAGTAATTAGAATTGGAACAGTTTAAAGATGGAACTGGTTCCTTCAGGAAATAGTGATAGTTTTCAGAAGAAACTAGAGGACCAACTGTTAGGTATGTTGTAATGAAGGTTGGTTTTTGTTTGGTTGGTTGGTTATTTTTCAGTATGGTTTCAACTAAATGCCTCTGGAATCCCTCCCAATTCTCAGATTCTGTGGTTCTATCAATTTGTTCACTTGTGCTACTTTGATTAAATAAGATATGCCTTAGAATATATTTATGAATTTCAGATGTAAGATAAAAATTAAGATAAATATATAATATTTCTACTGTTTATCACATTCTAACTTTTTTTTAAAATTCCAAATGAAATTGATGCATAACTAATTTAAGACACTCATTCTCATGAGTGACCAAGCTTCTTATAAGTAATATAATGAATATCTCACACATATAAACTTTAAATAACTTTCTTTTATTTATTAACTATTTACAAAGTATTTATTCTGTTTATGAGAGTCACAAATCATTTTCAAGCATTACTTCAAGGAAGTAGGTAGGTTTTTATTTAAAGAGTAATATAAATGCCCAGGAGATTGGTGCTTAATTCATGAAATAAATCTTATTCTACTCTGATGATGAAAATATGGACCATGAGAGTCTGAAAAAGACTATAATTACTTTAAAAGATACCTTTGAGCCATAAAAATGTTCCTGTCCTAGAAGGCCAGAATGTGCTTTGAAGTCTCAAACTAAATCTTAACCCTAGACTTTTTCTAGCACAAACTCAAACTTCTAATCATTCTAGAACCTACATAATATTACAGGGATAGTTCATGTTCTGAATCCTCTGAGGGAAAGCCTGACTTTTCAGGCAAAATATAGATTAGAATTATTATGTGTTACCTGAATTTATGGCCTGTTACCTTCTGGGTTTAATTCAATGGAAATGTGCATCTGAAGTATCATTAATATTCTAAACAATTTTCCTATAAATTTCTTGAAATTAAGAATTAAATATTTAAAATAATTTTCCCTGTCATTTATGATTTCAGATTTCTTAGTGCTTAGTTATATACTATTAGTAACTACTAGTATTTATATGGGCACAATATAGTAAATGTTATTTTATATTATTTTAGTATTTATATGAGCCTACTATTTTATAGGCATCTGAGTGGCACAATGGATAGAATGTCAGACCTGTTTTCCTTATCTGGCTTCAGACACTTATAAGCTGACTCAGTACCTCATTTATAAAATGAGTTGGAGAAGGAAATGGCAAAGAACTCCAGTATCTTTGCCAAGAAAATCCCAAATGGAGTCAAGAAGAACTGAACATGACTGAAATGATTGGATAACAATAAATATTCATATATTGCCTAATACAAGCTAGGCACTCTTTTAAAATATCTCATTTGATCCTCACAACACTCCTAAGAGTTAGGCAGTATTATCATCTCCATTTTATAGTCCAGGAAACCAAGGCAAAAAGAGGTTAACTGATTTGCTTATATACAGGTAATAAGTGTTTGAGGCTGAATTTGAACTCTAGCAACAGCAGGCCTAGTACTCTAGCTACTGATGATATCATTCTTCACAACTTAATATGTATGATGTGGTTATCCCCAACCCCAACTTTGGACTCAGGTTTACTCTGGAAAAAAAGATACATATTGAAGAAACAAATAAGGCAAAGGAAACAGGTCATCTTTGGAAATAAAGGGGGCATGTCCTTATCTCATGTCTATTCAGAAGTATACATAAGCAAATGAACCAAAGCAGCTTTTTAAAGAAAGTTGTAAGATTAAGAAGCTCATATTACTGGGAAGTTACAAGTTATTGAAAGTCTTGTACACAATCCAGTAATTTTTTTCTGCAATCCAATAATTCTAAATTCATTCCCTTTAAAGATTTCATATGTTATCATAGATGACAAAATTTATTTCACTTGAGAGTGCATAGTGTCATCTTAAAGTGTTGCTTCATTAGCTCTATCTTCTGTGGCCTTAAGATATAATACAGAATTGTATTAATCTGGTGGGTTGCTTGTGGACTATTATAGAAGGAGAATAACCTCCGTTGGATGGGAATTCTTTGTAGTGGCTGTTTTTACTCTAGTTAGGCTTTTCCATGTTGTTCCATCTTCAGTGAGGTGGGAATTGATAAGAAGTAGGGCCGGGAAAGGGGAAAGGAAAGCAATGCTTCAAGATTCAGGGAACTATGAATAAATTTTATGTACAAATAAGCTATGATTTCTTCACCATTGAAAACTTCTGGTAGGAATTCCTTCCATCAGTCTAAATTGCCACCAATTTATGATTTGGTTAACAAGTCCCAAATTGATACTTGAGACTCAGAGAAATTAAGTTATTTGCCCAGGTTCAAATAGTAAATATTTAGAAACAAGATTTAAGCCTAAGACTTCCCTGAACTCTGAGCTCAATATTTTGTTCATTACATTATATTGCTCCTCATTTTGCCTCTATACCGATTATATTTCCTCATTCTTCATTCCCATTATGGCAATTTTCAATCCTGGGGAACTTCTGATAAAATAATAATAAGGATTTGTCTAGGAATTTCTGATAGACTTAAAAAAGATTTTGTCTTGAATCATGAAGTTACTCTGGGAAAGGAATTACCAAGAAAAATCCTGATATTATGAGTCAAGTATTAATACCATAGAGTAAGCTTTATTTATCTATTATTATTATTTTTATTAATAGTCTAAAAAGATATTAGTGTTATTCAATATAATAAATTATTGTTAATGAGAAAGTAGGGAGGAGGAGAATTTAAATTAGACATTAGTTCAACTTTGCCTAAAACTGAAATGATATAATGATAGAATTTTTTAAAAGTCACTATTTTTCCATTGATAAATTTCAGTCTGAATTTAGCTTTAAAAATACCATATCTAGAGGACAACTAGGTGGCACAGTGGACAGAGTGCCAGCCTTGAAGTCAGGAGAACCTGAATTCAAATTTGGTCTCAGACACTTAACACTCCCTAGCTGGGCAAGTCACTTAACCCCAATTGCCTCATCAAAATAATAATAATAATAATGATAATAATAATTAAAAATAAATTTTAAAATACATTTTTAAAAAATGTCATAGCTAGCTCTAGCATCTGAGTAAATATTCAGGTTATAAGTGTTAGATTTACCCTCTGATTCGTAATAACTGCCTCTTAAATTTTATCATATTTTGTTCTTTTCATTCTCTCATATTTTATTTCCATCTGTATAAACAAGCCAAA
Organism: Sminthopsis crassicaudata; assembly: GCF_048593235.1. Lineage (NCBI taxonomy): Eukaryota > Metazoa > Chordata > Mammalia > Dasyuromorphia > Dasyuridae > Sminthopsis > Sminthopsis crassicaudata. The sequence continues at coordinate 531,719,437 of NC_133619.1, read as the reverse complement.
AAAGTATCTTCTTCTTTTAACTGCTCATGTTGTCCATGTAGTACTTTCCTTGAGATTTTTTGTTTAGAAAATGTAAAATTGTTATCTATTTCCTTGTTTTAACAGTTCTGGAAAAGTAATTGACATCAATAACCTTTTTATGTCTCTGTTGCCAACATTTAATGGAGTGGGTGTGGGTGTGGGTGTGGGTGTGTTACTTGCAAATTTTCTCCTAAAGGGCTTTTCATCTGTTGAGTATCTTTGTCTCTTCAAAATAACCTAAGTTCTGTAATTGTAGAATTTCCTTTTAGCATACCACTTCCTTCTGTTTAAATGCAATGATTAGAAATATTGGGTTTTGCCCAAGTTTACAGATTAATTTGATTAATTATGTCAAATACCTACCATGCTAGACACCATACTAGGCACTAAGGGTATTTTTTTAAGGATATGTTATGTCCTGATTTACATAAATTTACAATCCACTGGGAGAGATGAGGCATGTACAAAAGAAAACATTAAATCATAATGCAAAGCAATGTGTAATTAGGAATGAAAATGATACATGAAATAAATTACAGTAGTTGGGGATAAGAGAGATTGGAAGAACTTAGAGTTCTTATAAGAAATTTATGAGGAAGACCAGCTGGAGAAATTGAGGATAGAAAGCCTAAAGGATAGAAAGGCTTTATAGAAATAAAGAAATGAAAAACTTGCTAGTCTAAGAACAGGGATCGAACTGGGAATTAAAACCCAATGCATCCAGGTGGGAACACTGGGTAGCTGATCCTGACTACAGCAACAAGTTCATACCAAAGATAAGAAGAAGGCAATTTGGATAGATAGAATAAAACATGAGTGGAGAAGTGCTTGAGCATCACTCTAAGGAACAAGCCTGAATGTCAGGAGACTAGGATCCTATTGTTGGCTCTGTCACTGCCTAGTGGGATAAACCTTGAACATGTCATCACTAAGCATAGTTTGGACAATGGAATGTCACTAGAAATATGGGAATAGTAGACAACATTACTAAATCAATGTACAATATACTAAATCATGTACTAAACTATGTGTTCATTACAGTACTGATTATTGTTCTCGCAATTCAACCCATTGCACTCTCTCCATACCTTCATTCATACTATCCTTATGTCTAAAACTCCAAACTTCAATCAGTTGAAATATTATCCATCCTCCAAATATTATCCATCCTCCAATATTTAAGTACTATCTCTTCTATGAGACTTTCCTTGATTGTTCCAGTATCAAGCCATCTCTTTCCCTCTAGATTATGTAGAATACTTTCTTTATATCACTGCTAAAAATTTATTAGGTTCTATTCTGTATTAGTCATTTTTGAGCTTGTCCCAGAACTCCTTTTAGACTCTTAATTTCCTGAAAGCAGTACTATATTTATTTATTTATTTTCATATTTTCATTATCTAGCAAATAATATACCCTTTTAAAGTACTTTTCAATTAAATGAAATTATAGGAATATGAATTTGGCATTGAGTACTTTGCAAAAGATGGGAACACAGGGAACTATGCATAAAATGACTACATTGGAAATGGAAAAGAAGGGGTGGATTCAATAGAATTTTCAAAAGAAAAATGATAACACTTGATAATTAATTGGAAATCAGGGTTGAAGAAGGAAAAATAAAAAATAACTCAGGTTTTTAGCTTGGGTGAATAATTGTGCTAAGTACACAAATATTAAGGAAATGGATATGAGTGAGTTATGGAAGAGGATTGGGAATGTTCTACATGTTTAGATTTCAGATTATAGATTTAAAACTAGAAGAGACCATAGAGTTCAAATCTTTTATTTTGTAAAGGAATAAATTTAGATGCTGAGCAGTTTTGATTTGCCCAAGGTCATAAAGGTATTAATGGAGCAGCTGAGATTCAAACCTTTGTCTCCAAATTTAGTGCTCTTCTGATTGCCAGAGATTGCTTCATGCTATTTCTAGGCTTCAGGGATAAATAGATGCATTTTAGTATGTTTAGCCTAAACCCTTAAACTAACTTCATGCCTGTACTTCAGGTTCTTTTGGCGTATTGTGGTCTGTCTGTCTTGGTCTTCCAGGCCCTAATCTCCCATTTTTATGCCCTCACAATTCTTCTTCCTGGCTTAAAAATATTGCTCCTCCATCTTATTTTTAAGCAATCTTCCTAGTGCAGGCATACAAGATTTAGAAAATATGTTTTTCCCTACCAGATTTGTGCTTCTTCCAAGTGGAAGCAGTGTTCTGCAGGTAACAGTGGTTGCAAAGTAAGTTAAGTCCTCGAGAGTCCTTAGAGTTTCAATATATAATCAAAGTAATCCATCAATCATTGAATGTACTTATTAAGTACATATACATATATAAATGTAAATGTATGTGTATGTTTGTTTATTTTAATTGAATTGAAAAATCAAAAATGGATTTTTGAACAAGAGCTTTGGGAAGTTGCAAGCCTGATCCTACACCCAGTGGCCTTTTGAAGTTGGAGCTCCTTTTGCCCAAACAGGAATCCAGAATATGAGCAGCCTTGAGTCCATAAATAAAATTAAATTTGGTAGGTAAAGGAAAGGAGACAAAGAATTCCTAATATCTCCCCATTAACAGCCTAAATTGAGTGTTTCACTTAAAGAATTAAAAGTTAGACTTACCCACAGGGAAAGCATCAATTATTTCCATTTATTTGAGAGTATGATTTTTAAAACTTATTTGATTTGTCCAAGGCCATGACTTATTCAGAGATATACCCTCTCCTTCCCACTCTGCCCCCAAAATACTATATTTAACTGCTGATAATTTTTGTATTTTCATCTTCAAAAAAATTTTTCCTATAATAAAAGATCTATTTTCTCCTTTGGACCAGCTAGGTGATTAAGATTTCCTATTTCTAAAACAAACTATGGAATTGTAAAATTAGAATTTGTATAACATAACCACAAGGGGATTTTACAAGAATGGCATAGAAAAAACACTTGTCCCTCTGAACATTCCAATATGCAGGATCCTCCCAGTGTCCTCTTTCCTACAGACCAGTATGCTCACTACTTTTAAATATGAGTCATAATCATTCCTTCAGCACAAGCACCTCAATCAAATCCATTTACTCACGTAGGAATTAGCAATGCAAATATTGAGGAAGATATAACCTAAAAGCAGCTGAAAAAAATCTCCTTTTATAATTCCTCTTGATATTGTTGGATTATGAAGCAAATTTTTAAAAATGCAAAATTTACAGACTTAATTGCTTATGCACAATACAAAATCCAAGTTAAAATACTAAATCCTTCTTTAATTAAAAAAAATTAATTATTTTAATTTTAATTCTTTTCCATCTCCAGTTTAATCCGAATTTGGTTTTTCCCACCAAGAAACAATTCTCCCCTTCTCTTTTTTCCATCTGAATTACTGATTACTACTCAGACTATATTTTTTCCTCATTAGGTGGATTTTACCTGTAGCATTGTTGCTACATAAACCAAATTGAGGAAGGGCTTAGTTTCTTTTCCATCAGCTACATCTAAATGGCTACAGAGCAATTTAGTCCCAAACCCAGCTTCCAGAATGGTCTCTCAAAAGCCACTGAGGCAGATACAAGGTATGTGCTTGTCTGTTTAAGGAGATAATTTGGAAAGAAAAGTAATAACAGAGCTTTAAGTTAAATTGAAAACTTAGTGGAGCATTGATCATTCTGAGAACTAGTTACTTTTCTAGACCTTAAAAGTCAATAAAAGACTAGAATTGTGAAATGAACTGCTTATCATTAGGGTCAAGCAGACTACTAATTTCTACTTTTTATTATTTAAAAGAACAAGTCCTTTACTTTTATATGTTTCCCAGTTCTCCTTGTTGACATAGATAGTTATTTTTCTGAGTTAGATATCTATAGACTTTACATAAAGTGTAGGTAGTTATCTTGAGCACTCAGTTTCTGTGGTAGTTTGTTGACCACACATTTTTTTTAATTATAGCTTTTTATTTACTAATATATACATGGATAATTTTTCAACATTGACCCTTGCAAAACTTTCTGTTCCAACTTCTCCCCTCTTTCCCTCCCCCTCCTCCCCTAGATGGCAAGTAGTCCAATACATGTTAAATATGTTAAAGTATATATTAAATACAATATATGTATACATATTTATACAGTTATCTTGCTGCTCAAAAAAGATCAGATCTAGAAAGAAGGTAAAAAAAAAACCTGAGAAGAAAAACAAAAATGCAACCAATTAATAACAGAAAGAGTGAAAATGCAATGTTGTGTTCCACACTCATTTCTCATAACTCTCTGGGTATAGCTGATTCTCTTCATTACTGAACAATTGGAACTGATTTGGTTCATCTCATTGTTGAAGAGAGCCACATCCATCAGAATTGATCATCATATAGTATTGTTGATGAAGTGTATAATGATCTCCTGGTTCTGCTCATTTCACTTAGCATCAGCTCATGTAAGTCTCTCCAGGGCTTTATGAAATCATCCTGCTGGTCATTTCTTACAGAATAATAATATTCCATAACATTCATATATCACAATTTGCCCAACCATTCTCCAATTGATGGGCATCCATTCAATTTCTAGTTTCTAGCCACCAGAAAAAGGGATGCTATAAACATTTTTGTACATACGAGACTGCACATTTTTTTCAGAGTAAAGAGGTCTTGGATGCACCTGCTGGCTGGGTGACCAAAGACAAGACATTTGTTCCTTCAGTATCTCAGACTATTTTCAAAGACAAGTTACAATTCAGACAAAGAGCTTTGTTAGGAATTTTCTATACTTATTAAATCACAGAGTAAAACAAAACTTTAAAAAATTTAAACAGCTAAAAGAAAATGCCATGATGTATCTGCTCCTCTTTCCTGATTAATCTGAATTATCTGAAATAAGCAACAGCTTAAGTGAACCAAAAGTGAGGGGGGTTTTTTGATAATATTTCTGTCAATACCAATAGCACAACAACTATTTAAGTAGTTTTAAATTAAGTATAGTATAGGTTTTTCAAGGTCATCACTAACTAAATTTCTACTAAGTACATTTTTCCATGTAATACTTATGTTTATTTTATAGTGATTTTAGAAACACTTCTATCAAATTGTCATGCCTCAACAGCCTTTTGAAAACAGTATTCTCTAGTATCTAACTAAGGCCTTGGAATTTTAGTTAGCTGTCAGAAAGCTATGAGAAATAGGTTATTGCTAGAATAATGTAAGAAAGACCTGATTGCAATTTTAAAATTCCTAAAGAAATCTATAAAAAGAAAAGCTCCTGAGAATTTCTAAGGACCTCTTAGATTAATGACTCATCTAATTCCCTGTTACCCTAATTTGAGAGACCAGAGCCTTGTCATCTTATGCATATATGGATATATATATACACACACATGAAAATATAGCCTATTTAATAGAAGACAGAATGATTCTAAGCTATGTTGAAGTGAGTATAGACAAAGGAAAAAGTAACTCATGCTATGTGAAACAGCATTTATGCTTTGGAAAAGTTTACCAGTTTCCTCAAACATCTTTTAATTCCTTAAAAAAAGGCTCATAAATTGATTTAAATACCGTTTTCGAGACCAATTGTTCAACCAATCATCATTCTGTTGAACTAAATTCTTACTCTTCAATAAACTAATTCTCTTTTAAAAACTTCATATTTCAAGCATCCTCTACTTTGCAAAAGTGGCATAACAAACACAATGCTAGATTTAGTGCCCTGTGCCTAGACTCATATACAATAAGAAAATGTGGCCATAGTGATATTTTTATGAGGTAAGGAAAACTGTGTTCTAGTTTGTATGGCATAGTTTTAATACTATCAAATTTTAAAAGTTTATTTTATATAAGAAACAGAAGAGAAGTACATATTTTATCTAACACATAAGAAGGAATCTCCCATAATATTTGGGCATACATAAGTTTGGGCTTAAATATTTTAGTAGCTGATAATTATATTTTATAGGTAGTCTGATGAATTGAATAGTAGCTTTAAAAAGGAAACTTTATCTATCCATGATTTATTATATTTCCTTCAGTAAGTCATTAGACCTTTTCGTGCTTCAGTTTCTCAATTTCTCCTATAAGAATCTCTCCTGTCTCTCTCTCTCTCCTTTCTTTTTCTCTTTCTCCCTCTCTTTTTCCCTCTCCTCTCCCTCTCTCTCTCTTTACATATATCTATATATGACACACACATATACCTGTGCATGTGCACACACACACATCCTATACTCAACCTCTACACACACGTTATATGCTTGTGAAGATAAACAATCAGTCAACAAGTAATTATTAAGCACTTACTATGTACCAGGAACTGATAAAAATTATAAATACTTTGACTCAGAGTAATCTATACAGGAAGCAATCATGGAAGAAAATATAATAGTATCTTGTCATATGAATATGTAACAATAACAATTACTCACATATGTGTATGCTTTTTTTGTAATCTTTGTAGCAAATAGGCCTTAAAAATACCCAAATGGGGGCAGCTAAGTGGCACAGTGGATAGAGCACCAGCCTTGAAGTCAGGAGGACCTGAGTTCAAATTTGACCTCAGACACTTCCACTTCCTAGCTGTGTGACCCTGGGCAAGTCACTTAACCCCAATTGCCTTAGCAAAAAATAAATAAATAGATAGATAGATATCTAAATAAATAGATAAATAAATAAATAGATAGATAGATAGATAAATAAAAATACCCAAATGATAACATCAAGCAAACATTTCACAAAGTCAGTGATATCCTCTGAATGGTAGCAATTCAGTTGGAAGTTCATAATGGCCATTCTAATGATGGGTAAAATGATGGATAAAACTGTATCTGAAATGTCTTGAGCTTTCAGAAGATAGGAAAAAATACTGGTTGAAGTCCTAAGGTAACTTTTTAGTAACAAAAATGGTCCTCCACCTGTATCCCTTTTTAAGTGGACTTTATTTATAGTTTGCATTGTTGCTCTTCATTCTCTACTGGCCAGTACTTTTAACTTAAGACAACATATTAACTAAAATAACTTTGTTTGGCTTTAAACTTTTTTTGGTGATTCTCATTATAATTCTATTTATGTAAGGAAAAGAAGGGAAGTAAATATTTTATCTAACACATAAGAAGGAATCTCCCATAATATTTGGGCATACAAAAGTTTGGGCTTAAACATTTTAGTATTCTATTAAAAAAAAATTGTCATGGTCCAAATACTTTATATCACAGTCCAAAAATGCAACTCAGACCTACATATTTAGCATAGATATAGACACTTTTGGAAAGAAATTAAATTTTAATAAGAGAAGTCCATCTCTTTGTCATCAACATTTCCTCTGACTGAAATATTTTACCTATAGAGTGAAACAAAGTAATCAGTGTCATGGTCTCTTTGTTTTGGTTATATTCTATTTTAAGTCAAGCAAGTTTTGAGAATTGGGCAAAGTTAAAAGATATCAATGATGAAATGATTTGCATTAAACAGCATCAAGTAAGTACAGTGGTTGCTGAAACTAGATAATAACAACATAGTGGTTAATGGTGAACTGGGGTAGTGATTTAATTTCTTTTGTTAATGTGTACAATATGAATCAAGAAACTGAAATAGCAGTGTGAAACTAAACCGTTTTTACATGGCCTAATAGATGTAAGAAAGACAATGTCTGAGAGCTTAATTTTCAAACAATTACCTTAATTGAAAGCACCTTTTCCTTCTCCATTTCTTTATTTTTTTTTTCATTTTTTAAAATTTTGCTGTGAAATCGTCTATGGATATGGCTTATAACCCTGTTAAATAACCCTCTCATAAAATGACTTTACTTTCATAAAGGATTCCTCATTTTATATATATATATATATGTATATATATATATATGTGTGTGTGTGTGTGTATATATGTATATATATACACATATATATACATATATATAATATAAAAATTACAAGCCCACCCACTATTGATTTTTTTAATATATTATGTCTAAAATTAAAACAAAATGTACTGTTATAAAAGTTAATTTTCTTTCCATGGATTAAATTTCCCAGTGGGATAATTTTCAAGTTATTTAAAACAAATTTTGTTTAATATTAATCCATAATAATAAATTAAAATAACATTATTTTCTTCCCAAGACAGGTTTGGTTTTATTTTTTAATTAGCTAAGACAGTTTTTCCTGGATTATCAGCTATTCCTCTACCTGAATCTGATTATTATTACAGAAATGTATGTAGAAAAGGACCATTGGTGCTTTGTTCCAGGCCTATGAATCTAGGGAAGACTAAAAGTACTCTTGGTCCTTAAGTAAAATAAAAACAATATAGCTTAAAACCTAATTAGTAAGAATAAATAGGTAAAATAGGAGCTACCACTTGATAGACTGACACAAACGCTTCTATTTTCCCATTCTCTCCCATCAATTAACTCACACTCAACCAAAGTGTTTCAAGCTGGTTAACTTGGTTATGAGTTCTCATGGTTTTCCTGGATACAGTTATTTCCAATTATGGCTGTTTTCTAGTGACCACAATGATATTTACAATTGCTCATTTTAAGAAGCTCACTTAACTCCTTAAGGGCTCCAATATAACACAGGTTTAGATAAATTTATTTTTTTCTAGTTTGTGCTATGTAAATGTTCCCACAGAGGCTGGATGAGTGTCTGTGAAAGTGAGTATTTTAACCTGGAAAGATATTTGCTAACTAGGTACAACCAGGCAATGTAAGAGCTAGAAATATATAATTATATACAATATTGAGAAAAGATTATTTCTGAAAAGGCAAACAAAATGTTAATAATCTAATAAAATATATAAATCAATTTATAAATTAATTAATTTCCAAATCTAATTGAAATATTGTTCAAATACCAATTATAACCATCTTAGACATTATAACCTTTTTAATTCCTTTGGAACTTGTCAGCATGCAATAATTATTGAATTATCATAAAACCAAAAGAGTGTAGTTTAATAAACAGAAATATTGGAATCAAAAATGCCAGTCTTATCTCTAATATATACTTTGTGGCAATGGACAAGTTACTTAACCTCTTAGTATCAGTTCTCTAAAACTGTTACAGATGAGTTGTAGATCTGCATTGGTAAAGAAAGTTTCTCCAATGAGAGTTCCCTCCACCAATGAAATCAAAATTCTGACCAAAAAAGCATTTCAAAACAAAACAATATTTTCAATATTGAAACGAACACTCTGGTTTTAAGTGAAATTCCATTAAATGAGCCCCCTAGTGGACTAAAAGACTTCTTTCTAGTATATCTAATTTAAAACCAGGATGACTTGGAAAAATGAGATCCACTAAACATTTTTTAATATTATACACTTAGAGTATATGACAGTATAAATAGAAGAATTAAAAAAAACTTTTCACTCACCTATTTATGTTTTTAGATATAGTCATTAAACTTCTAGAGAAAAATTTAAGTAATGTTTTCTCTATCCATGAGTCAAAAATGGAGAAAACCTACTCTTGGGCATATGTCTTATACAAGCAGTAGATTAAAACGAAGGCATTGATTTCCTAAGGTTTAATTACTTAATGCACACCTGATCTGTTTTTCTAAATAGCATGTAATGATTTTAACAATCAAAATAGAATTTAGACCTTTTTTCTAAGGCCTGAATTCTGATCTAATAAGTCCTGACTTCTGGTCTATCTCCATCAATCCTTACTAAACTGAAACAAAGCATAGAACTATAAATTTTACCCCCTCCGGTACCCCACTTCCCTCCAAAAAAACAAGGCAGAAACTCTGCTCAATTTAACTATGATAGAGGATAGGCAAGAAATCAGTACTTAAAGATTTTTTAGCCTTCTCCTTCAGAGAATAAAATGCAACCTGAAACAACATTTCTCTACCTTTAAATGCTGACCTTCCGCAAGGATCCAAAACATAATCCCTTAAATCCCAGTTTTTTAGTGTCTTGCCAAAACTCCCATTTAATTAGTCATCAGCACAAATTATTTGGCTTATAGAAGAGCTATAAAAAAAGAGCTACCAAATACCGTAGGCATTTTTGTCACATTTGAAAATAAGCAAAATAATTCAGACTTTTGGTTTGGATTGCAGTGGAGGGGATTGTAATATGGTAATGAGAGGTTTATTTACCTTATGGGAGAAGCTTATAAAAGAGCTTAAATCCTCATTCCTTCTAACATCTTAACAGCTGTGCAGTTTCTTACAAAATATGTTTTATCGTTTCAAGAAATGCTGTTAACCTCGCAGTTTTAAAACTGAATGAACAAGGCCTCTTGGACAAATTGAAAAACAAATGGTGGTACGACAAAGGAGAATGTGGCAGCGGGGGAGGTGACTCCAAGGTTAGCCTCAATGTCACCAAAGCGGGTAAACAGTATGTAAAGTAATTGGTGCATCTGCTGGGGTCCTTCCTTCTGACCTGAGACTTGTGATGCTACCAGGACTGCTGGTAAAGGTTCCTCATGTACTATAGTATGCAATTACTGTCAAAGCAAAAATATTTGCATCTGTTGTCAATTTCAAGAATTAATCTTTCATTCCAGTACCAAATCCCTATGGTTTTGTAGATAACTGTATATTACTGTAGATAAGACACTGTAGATAAGAAGCCAAAGGCAGATCAGTCTGTAGTCTAAATCATAGCAGGTACAGAATAGAAAAGAGAAACTAAGAGCATGCATAATATTATATTCTAAGGAGCTTACCTTCAAACATTTATATATAAGCATTAGAAAAGAATAGTAAGCATGACTTTGAGAAATTTGGTAGTGACAAGAAAGATCAGAGAGAGTAAATTAGGCCAGATACTTTTTCAAAGAGATAAGAAGATTCAATGATGAGTAAACATGTGTAGGCTGATATCTACATTTTTATTGGAAGTACCCCTTTGATCTGTTAGAGCAAAGACTACACTAAACTCCTTCTACACTAAAAGAAAGACCTTCTTAGGCTATCTTTGAGTGAATCAATAATTGAACAGATTCCAATTACAGTTATATAAGAGAATAGAAATTCATGTGTGGTAACTAAAAAATTGTGTCTTCTCTTAAAATAGAATCAAGAGCACCTTAGCCTATTATCATTGAATATTTCTTATTGACTCTTTATAAAAACAAGATCAACTAAGTTTTGTCTTTACTTCGCCTCTTTTTTTATTTCCAGCATATTCTTCTGACCTTTTTTCCCCTAAGCAGTGCCTTGAGGGAAAAAAGGCAAAATGTATACAAAAGATAGAAAATATCATGTGTGCCAAGAATCACATTTTAGAATGTGATAGGGGAACCTGCATGCACAAATGGGATTTATACAGGTACTAACTAGATAGTTGTTCTCAAATAGTTTGAAAGTAAAATGAAAGTTGAAACATGTTTAAATTATGCCTTGGTTATAAAACCATTTGTTCTTTCTGGTAATACATTTTTCATTCAAGTATCCAAGATACAAAGCTTAATATTATTATTATCCATTCAGAAGAGAAGCCTTCTACTATGAGGGTTTGTGGTTGGTATTTTGAATACTCATAAGACTTCAGGCCAACTCAAGGTGATGACACAATTGTGACCCTTTCACTGTGCCAAACTGCTTGCAGAGGCATGCATCTGATTAGAAAATGCAGATAATTTCTGAAAAACTCATAAATATAATAGTACTGACTTGGAAAACTAGAAATGTCAGCTTCTCTCAATCAAGCATAAAATCCCTAGCCCAGCTATAAATCATACAATCTGAGTATTGGATGACCCTTGAGAGATTATTTAGCTTTTCTAAGAGAGGAAAAAGCTGAGATCCAGAGTGGTGAATGTGTGATTCAGTTCAGCACCTTCTTGTCTATTCTAATTTTTTCAAGAGATGAGAGAAAAAAATAAGTAATATAGATGCATACAAATACCTTAAACCTGGAGAGAAGGAAAAAAGAAAGAAGTGATTTTGTTCTCCACATCTTTTCCATTTCCCTAGTGCTGCAAAGATATTCTGTGAAGTGATATCACAGAGAAAGAGAAAGGAGGAATAAGAAATATTAAGTGGGATTCATAGAGTTCTCTATTTGTGAGAGTCTCTAGAAGAAAGATAAAAAAGAAAGGAAAATCAATAAGATGTCCTTTCTTAGATTACTCTAAAAGATACATAAAAATATATTATGCCATCCAGCACAGCATTTTCTAATGGAGTGTTTAATATCATTCAAAAATATTTGTTGACTTATAGCTATTTTTATCAGTACTACAAGGAAATCTGGAGCCAGTCTTAATGGATAAATTTCTCAATACTAATGATGAAATGCCTCCTTTTGTTTTCTACTTTAATGAGGAAAAACCATATAAACAAATATAGAAGTTTAAAAGAAATTGAGGAGTCATAAACATGTTTTGAATCAAAAATAGTCAGATTTTTATCTTTATGTGAATCAATGCTCTTATCATTCAAAAAATAAAATGTTTTTATTAGTTAACATTCTATTATATATTACAATTATAAACCTTACAATGGTATGTTAAAATGAGTGCTAAAAATTATTGTAAATCTTCAAATTAAAAAGAAAACTTTTAAAATATTATATTTATTAATTAAATCATTACTCAAAAATAATTAATTAATTTTAATTAATTAAATAATTTTATTGTTATTGGATTGTTAAGCAAAATACAAGATATAATAGTAGTTAAGTACTTGAAAAAATGCTTTTTTTCCTCTTTCCTCTAATGCCCTCCATCTGAAAATTTTATCTGTTTTCACAGACTACTATATCAGAGGCTTTGTGCTACATTCTAGGGAGTATACAAATATGATGAAAGAGTTTCTAACCTCAAGAATTTGACATCTAAGAAGTAACTAAGAAATTCTTTGTGGGTGTAGGTAAATGTCCAAACAAATAAAAAATGCCTAGGTTTGAATTCTTCTCAATCTACCTGAGTGAGCTCCAATTGTGCCTCAGTTTCCTAATCTATAAAATGACAATTTGACTAGATGATTTCTAAAGTATAATCTTCCTAGTAAAGCATGATGAATTTCTCTTTGGGGCAGCTGTCCAGATGACAACCACTGGAACATATATTACTTATCTTGTAGAATACTACTCAGAAAGAGGATCTGATAGTCTAGCTTATCCTACCCAGTTATATAATGGAAGATGAGACTGAAAGTCAAAGAAAAAAACCTAGAGAGCTCAGGTATTATGTATCCCAGACCAGTACTTTTTCTACCATAGCTCACCATGCCTACACAGTGAGTTAAATAAGCAGATAGCACCTAGAGAGATTAATTATATTTCTCTAAAAAACAAGTACATAGATAGGAGAACATTCCTTAAGATAATAAATCTCCAGAACTAGTGAATATCTTCTCTTTTTTTCCCTCCTCTAACAATATTTGACAGTCATAGAGGCAAAGAAAATGGCAGAAGAGACTAAACTTTCTGATGAAGGGTAATTTCTGAAAGAAGTCATATATTCTAGCTACTCCTTATATACTGAAGCATTTTTAACTGTATTACAAGAACTTCATTATATGGTTTTAGGAATTTGATTATATGAATATGTTGGAACTAAATTGTGTTTAGATTTATATAAAGGAAATTTTCTCTATTAAATATTTGCATGAGAATAGAAGATTATTCCAACAAAATTCAAATAATATTTGTCAATGATCTCCTTTTGTATTTTAAGCATGAATGATCCTTTCTCAACAATGCCTAAGTCATCTTTCCCTTGGCAAGGTGTTGTGTGTGAATAAAATAGTAGTGATATGAATACGATAGCAGATATTAGGGACACGCTTCATAGAATAAAGTAAAATCCTATTATTAGCATAATTGAAAGAAGGAAATGAAATGGACTATAGCCAGCCTGTTGACATATACACATTTATAAATCCTGAAGAGAAACAAAATAAATAAGATTATGGAATAACCAGATGAAACAAAATTCTGAATATTAGAGAAAATATCTCAAAGCCAATAGTTTTGGGTTCACAGTAATTGCATACCTTTTATTTACCAATCTTCCCTAGCAGTATGTGCCTGTTACCTAAAGCGATCGAGCAGGCCCCAGTCGTATGTCTTTTTCTAAACCTGGGCCTATAGTACAAGACATAGTACCCACTGTGGCCTCTGCTCTGTCACTTTACCATGCGATTCTAATGTAGTTTTACTTGAATAACATAAAATAACATATATAATGTTATTTATGTTATTTTCCACGTGAAGAACTCCTGTAAACCTTGCCGTTTTGAAACTCAGTGAGGCAGGCGTCTTAGACAAGCTGAAAAACAAATGGTGGTACGATAAAGGTGAATGTGGACCCAAGGACTCTGGAAGCAAGGTTAGTCACTGCAGCTCGGGACCTCCTCTTGTGTTCACCCAACACTAAAGGGAGCCATGGTCAAACCTAGATGGAAAATAAGCAATGAGCATTCCTCTTCCTAGCACAAACCCACCCATTGAAATTAGTTGTATTAGCTTTTAAAAATGGGGCCTGGCTTAACACACACATACACACACACACACACACACACACACACACACACACACACACACACACACACAACCCACTTATTCTTCCAATATTAAAGCTTTAAGAAAAAATAAACCATTAAATTCAGAACAAATCTTTTTTTTTTTTAATGTTTCTTTTAATGGGGTTTCTTTTAAATTAGCGGTCTCCAGTTTAATATAACACTGGTTTTTAAAAAAAGGATTTTATTTTATATTGTTCCATCTGCTTTGGACTTCATCAATTCAGAGTTCTTATTGAATTTACAAAACAAGAAAGGGGACAGTTACCTTTAGCCACTGGAAAAAAAGAAAAATGTATAAAGAAATGAATGTTTACCCAGAAGAGTTCAATAATATTGATTTTCCCAAATTAGCAAAGAATGCACTTTAATTTGAAGAGGCACTATTATATATATGTAAATCCCATCAAATGAAAGAATTGAAGTTTTAAGTTTTTAAATTTTCCCATTAAAATATTCAATGTTTAGTAGTAGCATTTTTAACTCATAAAATTTGTGATTAATGAAATCTGGTTTTGGAAAATGGCAGGACCTATAATTCTGTTTCAATTGGATACATCTGAAATTAATGGTTACCAAAAAAAAATTACAAAAGCATTGCAAGGTAACATTATATATATATACATATATATATAAATTATAAAAATAGGTTTTTTGTCAAGCCTTCTAATTTTAGAGGTATGGAGAATTCGAACTATTTCCACTTTGCTTAAGAGGGCAAGTCTCATGTAACTCATAGTCTGTATTAAAGAGTTGCATGTGACATGTGATAGGTTAAATGATTGATCCATAGTCGCAAAGATAGTGCATGTCAGAGGTCAGATTTACTCTGTTATGTTGCTTTATATACAAATAAAG
This sequence comes from Sminthopsis crassicaudata, assembly GCF_048593235.1. Lineage (NCBI taxonomy): Eukaryota > Metazoa > Chordata > Mammalia > Dasyuromorphia > Dasyuridae > Sminthopsis > Sminthopsis crassicaudata. The sequence continues at coordinate 531,704,109 of NC_133619.1, read as the reverse complement.
CATACATAAATATATGTCTAGTTCCTTTATATCTGAATATGTGTTTTTATTGGCAATTATCCATTATTCTGAAAAGGAAAAAATAATACTTGATGTTTGATATGTAGCATATAACCTTAGGGCAGATATTATAGATGGAATTTTAAAATCTCAAGTAGAAACCAGGCAAAGTTCTAAATCACTTCTTATTAAACTATCAAATTTTTCTAAGAGTTTTCTCCACCTCTTGCCCTTAATAGCATTGGTATTTTAACCAGAATAGAATGAAAGCTTTCTTTAGAATATTAAAGATTATTTTACCCTTCTGGTTCAGACAACTATTGTCTATGCCGAAATGAAGTCCTTGATAGAATATCTGAAACTCAGTTACCAGGACCACTCTAATAATGCAGAACAAATAGTGCATCTTTAAATTAAACCACCAGTAGTGCTGTTCACGTTTTCCATTATCTTAATTCTAAGAAAATAATAATAAGAAACCACTGCTTAGGCCACTAATTCACTTCAAATGTTTCATACAAATGTGGGGTTACATAGTGCCATGCATATTACCTTACAAATATATTTCTAAGTGTAGAAAACAAAATTATTATGAGAAAATCCAGAGGTTAAGTTGTGTGAACATCTTAATGTCCCTGATAATTTAAAATCATGTGCTTGGCTATTTCAGAATATTTTACAATAAGATGCATGCCTGAAAACACCATATAATTAAAAATATCTTAATAAGAATGGAAATTAGATTATTTTAAAATATTCATAGCTGTGCTAAAACATAAATAATTTCATTGCTTAAATACTGTGTAGAATAAATCTATCCATGGCCAAAATAGTATGTATCTATCATATCTATCATAACATAATATGAAGAAATGTGTCTTTTTGGTACTTTCCTTACTAATTAAAGGGACTTTCCTATATAGAATGGCCTTAAAATGATTAAATAGCCTATCAGTATCTATGCACATGATTATTCAAACAATAACCATGAAAAACTGAAATGACTGGTATTGAGAACCTTAGTTCCTTAATAAAGTATGGGAAAGTGGGGAGAAGCAGAATCATTCCCCTAGTGAAATGGCAGATATTAAAAATTTTCTTGTAATGTTTACAGAGTCAAGCCAATCCATCACCCATGTAACAAACTTTTAATTAAATCATTTTCACACTTGTCACTTATTTCTGACACTCTGTCCAAATGTTTCCTATCTGTTGATATGGGGGAGTGAAGTGGTTTTAATTGCCTACTTCATAATGTTAATATCCCATTGAATCCAATTACATTCCAAATATGCAAGCAATAAAATTAGTTTTTCTTGGGATCTCCATGATCGATTATTATTATTATATTTAAAATCCATCAACCCAAAATTCCATGTTAAAATCTTTCTGACTTAGAGGTTGTGTATATTTATACTTGTTGCCTGAATGTCTCATTGTTCTTATTGCTTTAGAAAGCCCATGTTTCCATCACTAATTGAAGTGATTCTCTCTCCCCAGGACAAGACGAGTGCCTTGAGCCTGAGCAACGTAGCTGGAGTCTTCTACATTCTGGTTGGCGGCTTGGGCTTGGCCATGCTGGTGGCTTTGATAGAGTTCTGTTACAAGTCCAGGGCAGAGGCAAAGCGAATGAAGGTGGCAAAGAGTGCACAGACTTTTAACCCAACTTCCTCGCAGAATACCCAGAATTTAGCCACTTATAGAGAAGGTTACAACGTATATGGAACCGAAAGTGTTAAAATTTAGGGGTAGGACTTAGGGCCAACACAGTGAGTGGGTGATGCATCTTGTAAATGCAGTGTCGTGACCTGTCTGTCCAGTGGTGGTAATGCTTGCTTCTAATTAGAGCTTTCTATTTTTTGGAAACCAGTGCAAAGTGGTTCAGTTTCTTTGGCTGCAGATGTACAGTACACTCTTCTGTGTTGTTCATAGACATCTGCATTGCAAGAATCAAACTAAAAAAAAAAAAAAAACTTTGCTGTTGTAAATCAATTCAAAGAGTCCTGCTACATGAAATTCAAGTTAATGCAAAAAAAAAATAATAATAAAAAAAATAAAAAAAAAGGAAAAAAAAAGAAAGAAAGAAACCTTTATTTAAATATCTAGCACATCAGCATTTACTTTCCTATTTGTGGCTAAGGTCAGTTTGTTTCTGTACTGCATAATTGTTAAGTTGCCAAGGACCAGATATTGTTTTGTCAGGATGTTTAAATTCATAGATCTAGATATGGAATGTACCTTAGAGGACATCTAAGGCTTTCATTTTATAGAGTAGGAGAGACACAGAAATATTAAATAACTTGTCCGAGATAGTGGACATAGATAGTGTCAGAGGAGTTTCCCAGAGCCAGATCTTCAGCAGTTGTAGGTTAATCCTGGTGATGATTGACACTTTTTTTAGGTTAAATTCTGCTTTCAGATTCAAACTCTTATTAAAGTGAATCAGAACCTCAATCTTATACCAGTAATAGAACTTAAACTACACTTGAGATTTTAGTTCTATCAGAGGGATCCAACAGAAGTTAGATGTTTTTGTGAATGGAATCAAATCAAATTTATTTTTAAAAGGCACATATTTTGCAAGTCCAGAACAGTTAAGATAAATAAATAGTGGTAAGCAAGAAGTAAGATCTAACCAACCACCATGTAAAGTAATTATAATTTTCCTCATTGATGACTCTAAAGGAAATTGAGAATTAAAAGAATGATTTGTCCAAGGACATGAAAATTATTTTCAGAAGTCTAAAATCCATTCCTTATTTCTATTAACAGACCAAGTGATTTTTGATTAAGCTTTGAGAAAATTTGTCCTAAATTCATGCCTGAATGAAAATATAACAATGAAAAATAACATATTCAATGATTAATTAGGAATATTCATTCTAACATTGAAATTGACTCATTAGAAAAAAAAAAAAACTCTGATGTCAGGAAAGGTTGAAGTCAAAAGGAAAAGGGGACATCAAAGGATGAAATGAAGTGAATGTCATGGAAACAACAAGCATGAACTTGGACAGGTTTTGAAAGGTAGTGGAGAATAGAAGGGCCAGGAATGCTATGATCCATGAGGTCATGAAAAGTTGGTCACAACTGAGCAGCATCAACAACAACATAAAATAAAAGATTCATATAATTTTCAACAAGAAAAATCATACAAGAAATATTTGCACTGAAGTTTGGCATTGACTCTTTAAAGACTGAAATGAAGAAAAGGCAACTTGAAATTCTTTGAAATGGTAGTGATTGCTCTCTTTAAAAAAATTATCCTTGTTTATTCTTATCCCATTAATTTTTATATAGAATTCAGAAAAGCAATAGCTAGATTATGGAGAGTGCAATTTATCATAAAGGAAGTTATTCTCCCAATTTTGCAAATTAAAAATATACCAATAAGAATAGACTGCCAGATTCTATCCTGACTATTGAAATTATTCAAATAGCTTTGGGCAATACAATCATTTGTTGGACCTCAAGCCAAAAAGATGACAAGTTGGGGGGAATTTACTCATCATATTGTTTCCCAAGATGTCCACTAATTCCACAAGCTAGAAAACAACCTACTATCTATCAGCTTCAAGAGCTGAATGTTCAGAAAACATTATGTGTGGAATTTTAGCATTATTTTGTAAAATCTCTTTTGTCACTGCATCAAAAATATAGCTTTCTTGGCAGGAAAGAGCATCTTAATCATCTGAAATGACTGAAAATAGGCAAACAAGATAGAAGAATTTTACCTATGACCCTACTCCCACATAAATAATTAAATAAAAGAATAGCTTGCAAATTCCAGTTCGCTTAAGAATCTTTTGACAATTTTAAAATTAATGAGATATTAATGCTTCATTTTATAACATTATTATAAAAATATTTTAAGTTGACTACATGATATTGTAGTGTACATCCTCTATAAATCCTCTTGTCCTTGAGATTGATACCTCTAAGATAACAAATTTCAGAGGAAAATATACTATTGTATTCCTGTGTTCTTTTAAGTGTTATAAATTTCAGGATATAGGCTATATAACAGAAGCTTTCATAAGAAATAGTTTCTTACTGCAGTCATGCACCAAGTTTTATAATTTTTTTCTAAATTTTAGTCTTGAAGCTAATGACATTTTCAAAATTATTTGAAATGTCAGTAGTTGAAAAACTATTATCCTCACATTAATAAGACTTTTGAAAACTGAATATTATACAGCAAGCAAGACTGATTACATCCAGTTGACCATCCCATAAAGGAAGATGGTCAAAATCAAGAGTAACTAGAGAATTCTAGCCCAATCCAAAATGCATAGTGACTTAAGACAAGAATTTTCCTTTGATCAGCTCCATTCAAGCACAAAACAAAGTGGAAAATTAGGCTATTGGTGCCACAAGATATAGGCATTTTGAAGTATTAGAAATGAATAGCATTTGGGAAGAGATACAAAAAATTAAAGGTATATCCCTTTAATATTTTGGGTCACTTGATCTTTTCATTTGGTTGACAAATAGTCTCTGTCAACATACATTCTATTTCTCAATGCAGTGATTCAACATTATTTTTGTGACTGTAATTGTATCCATACCATTTCTTCACAAAGGATTACAAGGAAAGATAACAAGCTCAAAGATACTACATTACAGCAATATTATAGTGAAGCCCTTAGGAAGCAGGCTATTGGTAATAATATGAAAATTTTGCTTCACCAAAAGTCTTCAAAAGATTTTTGATAGTATTTCTTCCCAGTAAAGACCTGGACTGCAGTTTTTTTTTTCTTAATGATAACTTGACAAAATAAATCTATTCTTCAAGTGATGAAAGTAGTGATAGAACTTATCCCTGTAATTTAACAAAGAAAAGCCAGTTTATCTCATATATAAATGCCAACATCATACTTTTGGTTATCTTATCTTACTCCTTTTCACAAAAGCCCATATTTTTATTATTAATATTAATATTCTCCTTAGAGAGGATAGATGGCTAAAAACTATAAAATATGCTGCTCTCTTAAGAATAAAAATTTGGACAGTTAAGAGGGCAATGAAACAAAATATTTGAATATGTGTATATATAAGATGCTTCATATTGTCAGTGGTAAATTGACCCATCAGTGAAGTGGTATAGAAGATGTCATCCAGAAGATATATACCGACAAAAGGAGGTGACCCTAACATGTAGAAGGAATAATAGAACATAGATGCATCATAGCCCAAGGACTTTGATGGTATCTATAACATGCTGAAAAGTCTCAAAGACAGGCTTCCAGCACATTGGATCAGTCAAGAGCAAGAAGAGTAAGAATCACACAGGAAGATTATATCTGTAGACATAAAGGAGGATGCAAATCTATGTAATTATGAATCCACCAAAGAAATGCATATGCCAAGAAATATCTAAAACAATCTCTTTTGTTGGACAAAATTTAGTGAACAGTCAAATCTTCTGGGCAATTCCATTCAGCAATATTGTACATTTCTAAGCATTGATTTGGAGTTGACCAGCTACTTAGAGAAATCACAAGTTGGATAAATATCTAGGAACCTTACACAGGCCTGTGTGTAGCCACGATCTTACTCATGTACTTGGGCAAATAAAGAAATCACAGGACTCTGTAGGAGACTACATTAGGACAAAAAGACACAGGAAAAAAATGAGTCCATGGTATCCAGAATTGTCCCAAAGTGGAATCTCTGAGGAATCAACAGTTATAGCTAATAGCTAACTACAATTCTGTGTGTTGATGATAATTTTCCCCATTTGTGATTTGGAATAAACTGAGGATCAGAGAGATGGCTTGTTCAAGAAAAGTGAATATAGAATATAGAATGAATGAAGAATGAAGAAACTTAGTGATTCAAAAAAAAATAGAAAATAGAGGAAGGAATAAAAGTAATAGATGACTTTTTAATAATGCCTCAAATTTTAGGAAGTGCTTAACATATATAATTTCCTTTTATTCTCACAATTCTTTGAAGTAGGTACTCTAATGACTATTTTAAAAAGGAAGAAAATGAGACATAGAGAAGTTGAATGACTTCCCCATGTCCACATAGCTTCTAAGAATTAAAGGCAGGATTCAGCCTAACTCCTAACTCCAAGTCCAGTTCACTTTCCTTAAAACCAAAGTTCTTGAAGGAACCTTACAGATCATATTGTCCAAATCCTGCATTTTAAAGATGGTAATTGAGGCCCAGAAAGGTTAAGGAGCTTGCCTAAGATCACAGTGGTGATAGAACTGATTTGTGACCTAGGTCATCTGATTCCCAAATCAATGATGTTTCTATTAACTCACATGCTCACTCCCAAACTCTATCATTTTACAAATGAGAAAACCTAGAAACAAGGAAAAATTGAGTTTGCCCAAGTCAGAGAGTAGGCAAATGTAGAATGTACTGAATTCCAACATCATATAGGTAAAGAATTATATCTTCCTAAAATATTGCATCAACAGTATTTGAATGTTAAAAGAGAGTTCAGAGGACTTCTAATACAGCCCCTATCCAAATATCAATCCTATTTACAATGTCCCCAATACTTCTGTTTGAAGATTTACAATGACAGAGAATCCACTCTCTATTAAAGTATACCATTCCTTTTTTATTATTATTACAGTATTTCTTAGGAATTCAAATCTGTCTCCCTCAAACTTCAAATCACAATCATAGTACTGCCTTTTATTTCATTTTTCTAATTTTTAACATGTTTATTTAAAATTTGAGTTCCAAATTCTATTCTTCTCTCCCTTCTTCCCTTCCCCCCAGTGAGATATAGGTTTTACATATTCGATTATTTAAAAGATTTTCATACTAGTTATTTTGTGCAGATTTGAAAAAAAAGAAAGAAAGTGAAAAAGATCATGCTTAAGTTATATGCAGTCCATGTAATTTCTTTCTCTGGAGACAAATAGTATGCTTCATCATTAGCTCTTTGAGATAGTTTTGGATAATTGTATTGCTGAGAATAGTTAAATCATTCATACTTCTTCCTCAAACAACATTGCTGTTACTTTGTACAAGTCTCCTTATTCTATTCACTTTACTATACATGAATTCATGAAAATTTTCTATGTTTTTCCTTATCATTTCTTATGGCACAATAATATTCCATTACAATCCTATGCCACAACCTGTTTATTCATTCCCCTATTGATGAATCCTCCTTTTATAACCGAATAGGACTGATCATCTATACAACAACCTCCAAGTATATGAAGATAGATATTATGCCCCACTAAATCTTCTCTTTTTTGGTCTAAAATTTCTCAGTTTTTTTTCATTGAAAGTTGTAGGACACATTACAAGCTTTTGAGAAATAGAATTATACTAGAACAAGAGTGGAAATGAACAATTTAAAAGATCATTTTCAGATCCTTATCTACAGTTTTACTTCTCCATTTGTGAAATCTTGGCTTCCTTTTCATTTACATTTGGAGACTAGTTTGGCACAGGCCAAAATTAGCCAAGTATCTATTACTTTCATTTATAGTGTAATTTATAAATTTTATGACTACTTTAGAAAAGCACATGCCCATTGTATATCTTCTATCTATAGCCATGACATTTTCTTTCTTGAAATATTCATTTTATAAGGATTAGATGAAGATTTCCAAATAGATAAGGAGTACTGCTTATTTTCTTCATACTTTTTGTTAACATTATTAGCCATAGTCATACTTGTCCATTCCTAACAATACTACTCAAAGCTGACTTTGAGTTATTTAGGGGAAACTATATGAAACTGACTAGGTTTCTTACCTGGACTGTGCCACTAACTATGGTCAGGTCACTTCACTCTTCTGGAGCTCAAATTTTATTCTAATTAAAATGATAAGTTGGAACAAATGATCTCTAAGGCCCTATCATTTTATAAAAGTTTTAATGTCTTCAGTATTCATACAAAGTAAATACAGGCTAAAGAATTTCTTGACTTCTTGGCACCCTATAAATAAAACCTGCACTTAACCTTTTCTTACTCACAAAAGAGAAATGGTTGGTGTGAATTTGGAAAATAAACAAATGGCAATTCAAAAAAAAAAAAAAAAAAAAAAAAAGAATTTCTTGAAAAGATGGGAAACCCAGAAATAAGTTTCTCCTCTTGACTGAGATAAATCACATGATCAATTTTATTTTCTCTCCCTGTTAAATTGCCTCTTTTAGAAATTAATATTCAAACTCAGGTCCAAGAAATAATAAAAAGATAATAAGAATAATAGAATATATTTTCATAATGGCACTACCCACTTTTCCTATTACACTTTTTTCCCCTTTACTTCCTGCTATAGCAAGAAATCTGGGGACAAAGATACTAGAGGCAGGATTCAGAGGCATGCCCCACAATAGGTAGTCTGAAGAAGGGTCCCTACCAATGGCATTCCATGCATATTGACATTCTCTCTTGAGATATGTCCCTGCTAAGAATGCTCTTTAAAAATCTGTATCTAGTGTCCATATTAAGCATGTAGTCAGCTATATGTCGATACTTGTGCTGTTTGGGTCATGTCATTAAGTGGTGTGAATGAATGGAGATGTTTGTGAAAAGGTTTGTTTAGTGAAAAGAGGACTTGGCATAAGTTACAGCTCTATATAGGTTATAATTAGACTGCTGATCACATTTCTGAAAGAAGAATTTTCTATTTAAAAACAGCTAAAAAGTACAAGGTTTTATATACATATATGTACAAATGAACATATATGTCTCATAATATTTAAAACTAAGTCCAACTTAATCTTTATTGAGGTAGGCTATTCCACAAAGATTGGCTTAAAGCCTTATTTTACATTTGCCTTAAAGTTAATTATCTTCCTAAAAATTTTATTATCACAATCTCTAAATTGACTTCTTCCCAATCTAGCTGAATGTTTATTTCTATGCAGTTCTTATAAAATCAAAAGTATATGAAAATGCAGATGTCTAAATATTAACATTTTGGTGTTTGTTGTATCACATTCTACCAATAGAATAGAAATATTGTAACACTTTTTTCCCTGCTTCCTTTCCATGCAACCTAGCTGACCTTTTCTGAAGCCATAAGAAACAAAGCCAGATTATCCATCACAGGAAGTGTGGGAGAAAATGGCCGTGTATTGACTCCAGACTGCCCAAAAGCTGTACATTCTGGAACTGCAATTAGACAAAGTTCAGGATTGGCTGTAATTGCATCGGACCTACCATAAAAACCAAAAAAATAATTGAGTGCCTTAATTAAAACTGTGTTGGTGACTGATGGAAACACAGCACAGTCTGTCACGACATGGGAGTGTCATTGATGAACTCCAAAATTTGACTGAGAACGGGAAGTACGTCCAAATGCGCCAGACATCATCAGCAACAATGTGTGCATGAGCTCAGCTCGGAAACCCAAACTCAGATTTTATATCAGGAAAATTCATAATTTAGATTTTTGGGGGGTGGGAGGGGCGGGAGCAGGGACGGGTGTATTAACAGCAACAAATTTCACTCGAGTGGACTTAAAACTAATAAGACTTGCCAATTAGCGCATTAAACTGTGAGGGACTTGCTCAGAAAGGACTACACTTTTACCTTGGACTTCACCAAGAGGGATTAAATAGCTATAGAAGTCAATGAACATGCTAACCTGTGTCTCCTGAACATTAATGTATTCAAGGAAGAATATCCAGCTATGGAAATGAGTCACAAAACTGTGATGAGAAAAATAATAAACAAACATGTAAATCCTGTGAAAAGTAAATGAAATTATTTACATTTCCTTTGAGGAAAAAAGAGGAATATTGAAACATGCTTGCTTTTTAACTGATGTAAATTCGGTAGAGGACAACACAATTCTTTTTTCTAACCATCTTAGGGAACAATTCATTGCAATAATTGATATAAATGGCATCACTGTAATAAAATTCAGAGACTTTTTTTTTATAAAAGTTGTTGACCATCTTCTTGTTTGCTGTTATCTTCATTCTGTTACACATCAGTGTCCCACAGGTCACATCTGTCTAAGTAGGAGAAACAAAACAAAAAGAAAAAAAATGTTGACATTACATCATCAGTCTCAGTGTAGAATCAAAAGAGACTACGGGTCACTCATACTACCAATATTATTTATAATCTTGTTCTGTGTACAAAATTGTGGTTTTTGTACCCAACAAAAAGAATAAAACAACAAACGTTCTTATAATATCTACAGAGCCTGGATTTCTTTTCCAAGTGTTTTGAAAGTCATATGGAAAAAAATGCAAAAACAGCAACAATGAAAGAAAGGAGGAGGTGCTGAATGGGAAATTTGTGAACAGAGTGGAGTCAACTTGTACTTCTTAGTCAGAGAACCAGCATCAATTAGAGCGCAAATGGTTAGAGGTGCACTCATTGATAATGGATCTTCATACCATAAACATGTAAAAAAAAAAAAAGTTCCCTTATGGTTTTGCTCTATAAAATAACACTTAATTCATACAAAGTTAATAATAATACTATTGAGACTGCAAGAGAAATGTGTGCTCAAATGCAAAATATGTATATAATATGTCTTTGTGCAAAAGCTTTTTGTATTATATACATATTCTTTTTCAAATTGAGTGTTTTTTTTTTCTTGAGGATAAAGCAAAGTAGTAAGTTTTGTCAAGAATTGAACCAAACAGAGAGCATAACAAAAGTGTAATGGGGTAACATGTAAATTCTCTATTGATTCCAAGAAAGGGTTAAAAGCTATTTTGCTAGAAATTCATAGAAACATTTTTGCTTCTGATTATGTAGAAAATAGTTGTGGACAAAGATGATTCCATATTTTCCCATTTTGAATTTCTGATAAGAGAGAATGGAATTGGTCAGAATGTGGATAGAAGAGCTCTTACTTTTTATTTTCACATGACCAACAAGATTGCAGATTAAAAACTTTTCCAAATCACAAAATTTTATTTTTTAGATATAGGTGCATTATTTCTGAATCCACAAAGCAAAAGAGGAAAGTATTTCACACAAGGTAAAATCCTTATGAATTAGTACCAAAAATATGTCTCTATCACTCCCAAGAAACATACATATTTGCATAAAATATGATAAGGGGATTGTGCTTATGGCTCACATTGGGATCTTCTATGCCATGGGTTCACTAATATGCCTCAGTCATTATCCATCAATCTTTCCACAACATAAAGCAGAAAATGAATCTATCTAGCCAAGAGACAGTGCTGCCTTTTTCCTAGGACTGCACCATAGGTAAGGAATACACAAGGCCATAGATATTCTATCCAGAACATATTACCTACCATTCCTCAATCCTGAAAAAAAAAAAAGCAGTAATGATTCAATCTAGATCAAAAAAGGAAAAGAAAAAGATTTGAGAAAAAGAAGGAAATAGGACAAATTAATCTTGTGAATGGCTAAGTAGAACTTCAAGAAAAAGGTAATGAAATATACCTGGTACCAATTCTGTCTCCCACAAAAGCCACTAAAACCTGGAAAAACTGAATGCTTCAACTTAGGAAGAGGAATAGAGAGATTTTTCTGTCATGCCTCTGTCTATGGGGCTGAAGGGATAACCACAAGGAAAGGGAATCAACCAAAAATGAAAGAAAGGAAAATATAAAGAAAAAACCCAAAACATTAATAATTCTAAATGGAATTTAACCAATAAAAATCTAAAGCACAAGCAGAGAAATCAGCAAAGTATGTCCTAAAAGTAGAAAAAAGGGATGTAAACTAAAATCTCAAAGAGATTACAAAGCCCTCGACAAATATTACACAAGACAATGTGATTGAATATCTAATAAAACAAAATCTTATGGAATCCCAAGAGATAAAAAACTATAGAATGACTTGAAAGAGAAATTAAATTTATAAAAGAAAAAAGTATTAGTCTAGAAAAAATGAAAAAGCTTAATTATATTTGGGGTAAACGTGTCAAGGAGAGAAAACTAGCAGAAGAGAAGCAAGGAACAATAATGTTAAAAGAAAATATAATCTCTATTCAAGTCAAAATCCTTGACCACAGATAGAATTCACAGAAACATTGCAAAGATATGTTTCCTAGGAAAAAAATCACAAATAAAAATAATGAATAAAATAATGCTAGAAATCATAATTTTTTAAAAAGTATGTGTGTATGTGTGGGTATGATTTTTTTCTCCTGGAGATATTAATCATAGAGTAATAAAGTATCCTTAGAGATAGTAGTATCTCATTGCAGAATCACTTCCCCTAATCCCAATAAAGTCCTTTGTAAAATACCCATTTACTATTGCAGGGATACACTTCTTTCCCTTTCGAAGATCACTTTAATGAGACACTTTATTTCATTGAGTTGAGTACTCCTCTCACTTCTCCAATTTTAATCCCTTACTTATGCCAATTTCAATCCCTTACATATGCCATCTTTGTGTTCTCATGTAGCCCCTCCTTCACTGTTCACACTTGGGCTCAAGAGCCATCAACCATTCTCTTTTGTCCTTCACTTCTTTCTTCCCTTTTTTTTCCCCTTACACTCTTTAATTTTGTGCTACAAAATACCTTGAATCAACTTTAGGGAAATTATAAGGTTTACTTAATGGTACCATTTCTAAATATCTATCTATATTTCTCATGATTTTTAAGTTCTTTTAACATCCTTATGCTTCTATGTACTTTTTTTCTTTCTTGATGATCCCTCTTAAAAATATTTGATATAAGTAATTTACTTCATTACTTATTCCTGTTTGAGTCATTGTGTTTGCTTGCATTTCTTTTTTTGTTTCTGTTGTTTGGGTTATTCACAAGTAGAATGCTCTGTTCATATTTATTTTGAAGCAAAATTATTTCAAGGCTTTCTCTTTTCTTGAAGTTCATCTTTTTTTAGATTCTGAATTCATTAATTAGTTTCAGAGTTGCCAGATATGACACTTTGGGTTGCAACATGAGTTCCTTTGCTTTTCAGAATATAATATTCCATTCATTTCTGTAGTTTCTACTGGATGTAAAATAATCTCATGTTATTTGAATTTAATTTATTTTACACTTGAAGGTTTTTCTTTTTGGTTTCCTGAAAAGTTTGTTGTTTATTATAGGAATTATTAAATTTAGCTACAATATGTCTTTGAGTTTACAGTATAGTATTGGGGTTTTTTTAGATTGAATTCAGAGTTAAAATTTAGAATTAAAAGATTTATGATATCTTCCAAATTAGACCACTAAATACTATACATATTTCTTATCAGTACATGGTATCTTATTATGGTTGGAAGATGCTGAAGGTAAAAATAAAGGTAACTAGTACTTTCAGACTAGTGCTAATTATCTTAACTATTTGGCATTTTAAAAAATATAAATTGAAGTCACTGGAACAGACTAGGAAATAGGAAGGAAGGAAGGAAGGAAGGAAGGAAGGAAGGAAGGAAGGAAGGAAGGAAGGAAGGAAGGAAGGAAGGAAGGAAGGAAGGAAGGAAGGAAGGAAGGAAGGAAGGAAGGAAGGAAGGAAAGCATGAAGGAAGGGAAGAAGAGAGGGAGAGAAGAACAGATGAAGAAAGGGAGAGGAGGAAGGAAGACTTATTAAGAGTTTGTTGTATGTTTAACACTATGCTAAGAACTGAAGATATAAAGGCAAAAAAAAAAAAACCTGATTTCCAGGAGCTCATCTTCTAATTGGGGGAGACAACACATAAAAGGGAAAAGGAAAAAAGGAAAGTCTCAAAAACATCAATTTAGCAAATGAGGAACAGAGGAGGTAGAAAGGGAAAGAAAAGACTATATATTGAGCACCCTGTTTGCTAAACAGTATACTAAGCTCTCCACAAATATAGTTATTTGATTGATTGATGCCAAATCTATTATCACTAGATGAGAAAATGGTGCCAATTTTGAACCTATGGACAATAGAAAACCTCATAATTATCATATTAATCTTTGTAATGCACCAGTCTGATCATATTAATCCATTGTTCAAAAACATTTAGTAGCTCCCTATTGTCTATAGAGCTAATTGCAAACCGTTTAACTTGGCATTTAAATCCCTCCACATCCTGTATCCTTGCTACTTTTCTGACCTTAGTTTGTACTATTTCCGTTTTGAGAATGCTAGATTTTAGTTAAACTGGGCATTTTAAGTAATTCTCAGTCTCTTCATACATTGTGCAACCTCCACATGCATGTATAATACCACACCCCATTCCTATATAGTGCTCCCTGTTGAGTCCATTCTCATTTTCCAATACCCAACACAGCTGCAGTTCACTGGTTGGTGCTTTTCCTGGTCACTACAGCTGAAAAACATCTTCCATCCTGGATCTTCTTAAGGCACTTTCTCTGGATTTCCTTGTCAGGATTTCAGTTTCCTTCATTATATTTTACCTGACATCTTATATGGTTGTATATTTTTCTTTTTTCCTTTGGAGATCTTAAACTCTCATATCAGAAATTTTATAATTTCTGTACCATCAGCCTCTGGCAGTGTTTTATTTGTAATAAATGCTCAATCTAATGTTTCCTGCCCTCCTGTCATCTTCTAATCTTCTTTGTTTTTACTGGTGGTTGATGAGGCCCCTATGTATAAACTGCTATCTCTTTAGAAAACATTTTCTTTTCTTCCTCAATGGAATTATTTGCATGTCTGTTTTCTGAATTTCAAGTCTGAGAGCATCTTAATCCCTCTTTGGTTGACTATTTTTTTATTCCAGAAAATACTTAATATCCTTTCAAATAAAGGATTCTGGGATGATGGCAAAGTAGGTCAGAAAATTCCAAGCTCTCCAGATTTTCCCCATAAAAATGATGAAATTTTACCTCAGGAAAAACATAGAGCTGTTGAAAACAAAAAGGAGTTGGGACAGAACAATGGTGCTTTAAAGACAATCTGAGAAGATCTGGAGCAAGATACCAAAATGAAGGTTTGGTCTCTGTGAAGTGTAAACTCCTCCCCACAGATTAATTTTGCTGAAACAAGTAGCACGCCCTAAAATTAACTGGATTGAGAGATAGCCTCAGCCCCAGACACAGGAACTTTCATCTCTGTGACCTTTTGCAGAGAGGCTGTCTGAGTCAGAGAAAATTGAGGGACTCTCTGCTGATAAGGCACCCCAGACCCAGCTAAACTGCTCAAGCATAGCACTAACCAGCAAACTCTTAATGAGTGCAGAAGCAGTGGGACAGGAATGCAGGAATGCTTCTAGCTGGGTAGCACTTACAGAAAGGTGGTATTCTTAGTTTTGAGTTCTAAGTCCGAGGAGAAAACTGAAAGGGGGCATAAGGCCCGAGGCACCACCTCCCTACCAATACCACTACCACCACCATAGAACCAGAATTGATTACACTTACAAGTTCTTATAAAAAAAAAAAAAAAATGAACAGGAGAAAGAAAATAAATAAGTAAAGCACAGAAAGTTATTATGGGAATAGGGAAGACTAGAGTCATATTCAAAGGAAGACACTAAAGTTAAAAAAAAAAGCCTCCCCCACCTCCCAAAATTATGTTAAATGCTTACCTGCCAAAAAAGAATTTATAGGAGAACTTAAAAAAGACTTAAAATCAAATTAGAGAAATTGAGGAAAAACTAAAAAGAGGAAAAAGGAAAAAAAGAACAAGGAAAACAACATTACATGAAAAGAAAGTCAGCCAACTAGAAAAGGAGATCCAAAATTTTAGTGAAAAAAATGACTTTAAAAAGTAGAACTGCCAGCAAAAAAGTAGAAAGCTAGCAAATTTATAAGAGACCAAGAAATAATAAAATAAAATATAAAGAATAAAAAAAGAAAATAATGCAAGGCATCTCATAAGAAAAACAACAGATTTGGAGAACAGATCAAGAAGAAAAAACATAAGAATAATTAAACTTCTTGAAAGCTATGACCAAAAAAAGAATCTTGATATAATCAAAGAAGAAATAATTAAACAAAATTATTCTGAAATGTTTGGAAGAGAGGGGAAAGCAAAAATAGAAAAAAATTCACCAATCACCACCTGAAAGAGATTTTATGAGGAAAATCTATGGGAACATCATTGCTAAATTTCAAAACTCCCAGAACAAATACAAAATTTTATAAAAACAAAAAAATCAGGAACCACAATTAGAATCACACAAGACCTGTCAGTGGCTACTAAAAAGCTATAAGTTTTGGAACAAGAAAAAGGGGTATGCAATGAATTGCCAGACTTTTAGGATTTTGTTGCAAAAAAGAGAACAAACAAACAAAAACCTGAACTTAATAGAAAAATTGACTTATAAGGGCCAAGAAAAATACCAGGTAAATATCAGACTAATTTCAAAGGATTCAATATGGAACAAATAATTAATGTTTCATGTGTGGAAATGCAAAGCAAATGTCTAATATTGTCATTTAGTAATTAGGTTGTTCAAAAGAAAGATTGGAGTAGAGCTGCTTATGATGTTATTCTAAAAAGCAAAACCATATAAGAAAAAGTAAAAACAGTAATTATGTTATTTGAAAGAGGTGTAAAATCAAGGACTAATACAAACAAATTAGATGGGGACAGAAGGTTGGTAATTCTGAAATCCTACTCATAACAGGAATGGATTAAAGAAGGAACAATACATATACATATACATATATAAACATATAAATTTTGGAGACACACACACACAGATGTAGGAAGTAGGATAAGGCAAGGTATTGAAGGGTATATAGATTAATAGTGGGATAAAGTGTGTAAATTAATGAGAATGTGATTGCAATGGAGGGAAAGAGCATGGGGGAAAAAGATAAGGGAAGTATCCTTATGCATGTGTTGTGGGGGAGTTTAAGTAATAGCAAGGTAAGCTGGGGTAGAAGTAAAGTAGACTAGTTAACTGGGACAGGAAATAAGAGATATACACAAACACAATAATAATGATCAGGAGTAAAATTTATTAGAAAAAATAGGGGTAGTAATCACTGATCTTGAACAAAGTCAAAGTTAAAAAAAATTCAATAAAAAAAAAAAAGAAATGTATGTTATATGACAACCATAATAACATTGTTTTAGCTATTCAAAATAACTGGATAGTAAAAGATTGAACTATTGCTGTGGCATAGGAAATGATGAATTGCTGGGTTTGGAAAAATATAGAAAGACTTAGACCTGTGAAGGATAACATTATCCAACTTCAGAGAAACAAGAGAAATAAGTATAGTATTAATCAACATTTATTTAGCGTCTATTCCGCGCCATTCACCATTCTTGGTGGTGAAAAAACAAAGACAAAAATTAAACATATTTGTTCTCATAGACTTTAAACTCTACCTAGAGAAGCAACATATACAAATTTAAGTACACAGAATCAGAATAAATTCAAAATAAATATACAACTTACATAGATGCATATGAATGATCTGTGTATTTATGTGTGTGATTATAGGTATCAATATATGTATGCATATATATGTGTGCATATGTGTGTGTTGTTTCTGTGCTTAACTGTAACCTGCTTGGGGATGAGATGGGGGGGAGGAAAGGGAAGAAAAAGAATAAAGTAAAAAGTACACAGCAGAGGACAAAAGAAAACCTACAAGGAAGCAAGGAAAAAGTGAATATTTCTGAATAAAATGTGTTATATTATTATATGTGCTTTCTTGAGATGGAAATTTATTGTTACATATTCTGAATCTTCTATTATATTCTTCTGTGCACATGAGAATTATTTTGTTTTTGTTTTTCTATTTAGTATTTAAGTTATAAATTTAAAAATCAAAATAATATTTTTTCAAAATATCATAATTTATAAAACTAATAAAAATTAGTAAAAGAATTGAATGAAATGGGAAATGTGATACATACCCAGATTCTTCCTCAATGCATGAATCTATGATTATATTGAAAGAGACAGCCAATGAAACCAGAGAAATGAAATCATCAACCAAAATTATTCATGATAGTCACTTACGATGGGTAAGTGCATTCTGCTGCATAGTATAGATGTCATTAGCTTCAATGAAAACTAGTTCCACACAAGTTTGAGGTACTTGAGGCTGTTTTTATAAAATAAAATATAATAAATCCCCTCAGTTATGAATTTTTGTTATGTAGTAATATTGAAAATAGCAAGAAAATATAAATTAAGAAAAATTCATTAGATTTCCTATTATACTTTACTTCAACAAATATCATAAGGCTTAATTTAAACTTTGAGAGAAGGATTTTCTAAGGACTTTCCTCATCCCAATCAATTAATCAGCATTTATTTAGCTTTTACTCTGTGCCAGTCACCATCCTTAGTGCTGAAAAAAACAAAGACAAAAAGTAAACATATATAAGTATATGGTACAGAATAAATTCAAAATAAATATATAGTAGATCAGAAAGGAGGGAGTACTAATACTTGGGGAAATCGGGGAAGTGTTATGGAGAAGATATTGCCTAAATTGAGTCTTAAAGGAAGTAAAATATTGTATGAGGTAAAGAAGAAATGCATTACAAACGTGGGAAATGATGCCAAAAAAGAAGCAATAGGAAATGAAAAAATATAAAAGACAGCAATAAGGCCAATTTGGCTGGACCATAAAGTTCAAGAAGAAAAATAATATCTAATGAAAATAAAAAATATTCATACTGATGCCATATTATAAAGAGCTTTAAATGGAGGAGTCTAAATTTGATTGTAGAGTTAATAGGAAGTAATCGTAGTTTATTGAGTAGGAAAGTGACATAGATCTTCACTTAAGAAAAATTATTTTGTCAATTTTGTGATAGATGAATTGAAGAAGGAGAAGAAATGACTATTTGCTAAGTGCCTAGAAAGTCAGGGAGACCAGGTAAGAAGTAATGAGAATCTGACCTAGAGTGATGGTTGTTTAGGGAGGGGAGAAATTATGTGAGAGATGTTATATAGGTAAAACCCACAGGATTTGGCAACTGCTTTTGCATGTGGATTGATAGAAAGAAATTAAGATTAATATTACCACATGGAGTGTAGTGCATAATAGTAGAATAGTAGTGCATAATAAAAATAGGAAAGTTAAAGAAAGGGATGGATTTGGGGAGAAAGGAGAGAAATGACTTCTCGGTATGTACTTACTGAATTCGAGAAACTAGTTTGTTATGTAGAACTGAAGGTCAGGAGAAAGAGATAAGAGCTGGGATTATGGACCTAGGAATCATCTGAAAAAAAAAAAAAAAAAAAAAAAGATAATTGAATTTGTGGGATCAGATTAAATCACCAAAAAGACTATAGAGAAAGAATAAGGCAGTTTAGGACAGAGTCTTTAAAAGGAGGATATATTAGAGTGTATGTACAATTAGTGACCATAAAATGAATAATGATCCAGCAAAGGAGACTGAGGAAAACATGCCACAAAAGAAAAGAAAACAAGAGAGAATTAATGAGAGAGAAAGAAATGCAAATATGCAAAAAAAAAAAAAAAAAAAAAAAAAGAGAGAGAGAGAGAGAGAATTCAGGAGAAGACTATGGTCATCAGTGTTAAATGTTTCAGAGAGGTCAAGAAGGTAGAGGACTGAGAAAATGCCATAGATTTAGCATTTAAGATGTTATTGGTGTTTTTGGAGACAGCATCGTGAAGTCAGATTGCCAATAGCTCAGAGTGACTCAGAAGACAGGGTTGAGGACAGGAGTTCAGGAGTTTTTTTCCCAAGGAGTTTGATCTAAGACAATTGCTATTGAAGATAATAGGGTTTAGTGAAGGTTTTTAAAGGATGGAGTTGAATTATATGCATATCTTAATAGCAAGGAAGGAACTACTAAAAAGGGAAAGATTTAACAGAGAAAGGGGATGAGAGTGGGAGCAATATTCTAAAGATAAAGAGAGGGAATTGGTACAAGGATACATCTGAGGGTTAGGCCATCCAAGAGTAGAAGGGCCATATCTTTATATTGAAGAAAAGGATATTACAGGAGAGTAAAGGAGCTATGGTATGAAGGTGAAGAATGTAAAAAGGAATCGAGGACAAAAAACTTTAATTTCCTTAGTAAAATATGAGACATGATCCTTGGCTGAAAGGGAAAGGTATTGGGTGTTATTGAAAGCTGAAAGGAGAAGAAAAAGTTTGAAACAGATACTGTAGTAAATAGAAGAAAAAAGATACCATAGGAAGAACAAAAAAATAAAAAGGCATAAAAGAATTGACTTGCTTCGATAAGAAATTGGGATATTCCCTATCAAGAAATTGATAGGGTAAAAATTACTCTATCAAAAAACAGTGGTTGGGCATGATCCAAAAAAAGCTGTTGAATTACACACAAGAGTTGTTGTATTATAAACTTAGAAGAACATACTCAATAAATTTCTCTCTCTCTCTCTCTCTCTCTCTCTCTCTCTCTCTCTCTCTCTCTCTCTCTCTTTCACACACACACACACACACACAC
The DNA here is from genome assembly GCF_048593235.1 of Sminthopsis crassicaudata. Taxonomy (NCBI): domain Eukaryota; kingdom Metazoa; phylum Chordata; class Mammalia; order Dasyuromorphia; family Dasyuridae; genus Sminthopsis; species Sminthopsis crassicaudata. The sequence continues at coordinate 531,683,874 of NC_133619.1, read as the reverse complement.
ACACACACACACACACACACACACACACACACTCCATTTTCAACTTGAGTCAGTTCATTCAAACTTGAGCAGCTTTAAGACTCCCTGCTCAGTTGGCTTAATCCTGCTGCAACTCAGAACTTCTAAACTCAAGAGATCCTTCAGCCAATGTTGTACCAAGTATTAAAGATGTGTTCAGAAAATGAGGCTTTAAATAATGCATTAAATACACATTAGTTTGAATGGAACTATTTTACCTTCATAACTAATTTCATGTCAATTTAAAAAATTACAATAATATCTCCCCCAAAACACCACATATGTTTGTGCTAATTATAGGGGCTCCATATATTACATATATGATATGTGGACATTATCATAAAAAGTATGATTTATTTAAGGCAAAAAGGAGAGCTAAATCTTCTCTCATTTAAATGGAGCTTAACTATCCATAGACCATATGGCCACTGAACTTGGTCAAGGTCTAACATTCTTAGAGAGGCACTGATGATAGAAATAATAGTTTGTAGGGTGAGAAAAGAGGAACAAAGATGAAAACCAAAATTTATACAAGTAAATTGAATTGTTCTAACAAAATTCTGCTTACCCACTCATCTTGGAGATAAGAAATGTAAGACGGGAGGTCCTGATCATAATCTAGTTCACACACTCAATCTATCTATCAGGCTGAGAGCAGCATTTCTTGAAAAGGTGTTTTACCTGAAGACCCTTGAATAGCAAAATCCAGAAGCAAGACATTAAATGAGGACCCATTCAAAGGAGATATGGGAATGGAGTTTATGGAGCCAAGGATCTCTTTCACGAATGAGCAGGTAGATTTGGCAATACTGGAACCTCTAGCACAGGGGAGAAAATAGACCATCTTGATAAGGGCATCTGACATTATTTGAATGGTATAATTGTCCTGAATGGGAGCAAGCTCATGACCAAGTACAGCCACATGACATGGAAATAAGTTGTCAGAGATTGTAGCAAACCTTCCAGCCCACAGTGTTCTTGGCTCAAGAACAGTCCTTGTTAGACGAGTCTTGTCAGCGGACATCATGTCACATACAAGACAACTCAAACTCCCAGCCAACAGCACACAACATTTTGAGGTGCCAGTATGGTCCACTTTGGAGCTTTCTCAATAACAGCTCAGTGACAACCATTAGGCTTCTTTAGGATGGAAATGTACAGTTTGAAATGAGGAGTAAGACTCCTTTGGAGACTGGTTTTCCTGCAAGTGCTAGAGTCATGCTAGTTTGAAGTGGAGAGAATTGCTCCTCCATATGGGCATCCTGTGTCTGCCTGTGTCAAGTGAAAAATGAGTCATTTGGAAGTTTATGGTATATACCACAAGGAGTCTTGATGTGGTAGTTTATGTACTGTGTGTCCAAGTTCCAATTTCTACTAGAATGCACTTGCTTAAGGATTGTGGTGTTCTAAAGAACACTGAGAATAAAATCAATACATCATTACATCATTAAAAAAAAAAAAACTAATGGATCTGATGTTCCCTGAGCTGATGACTCAATCCAAATACTTATTGGTCATTGTGGATAATAATGGGGTACTGAGCAGCTGCCCATCTTAATATAGTTTCTACACGCCTCAAATATGATCTATATAATAAATATATCTTTCAGGCGGTACATTTTCTTTCAGCCAAGGACAATTCATAGGATAAGAAATAGCAGGGCCATGACATGGGATGGAAACAGGTGGGAGGAGGAGAAAGCACAGGTTGCAGAGGACATCTCAACTACTATTGTATCTATTTTTGTTCATGAATAATGAGGGTTTACTAATACTAATAGTTAAGCTAAACTGGTATTTGAGATCATTGAATGTACCCTCTTCTATAATATCTAACAGAATACTTAGAATTTACAACAATGAGAAATATGGTAGTATATTTAAATAAAGTATAAGCATTTTTGTTGTTCAGTCTTTTAGTCATATCCAACTCTTCATGACCCTATTGAGTCATACTTCTCCTCTATTTCCCAGGGTCTATACAAGTTCATGTTCTTTGCTTCTGTCACAACTATCAATCTCATCCTCTGTCATCTCTTTATTCTTTTGCCTTCAATCTTTCCCAAATTAATATCTTTTCCAATGACTCCTATATTTTATGTGCCTAAATTAATGTGATCTTAAGTAGCTACAGAAAGCCTGAAGCACACTGATAGAATAATAATATTCCCAAATATGCTTAAAAGAATATACATGTTTAACCTATATTGGATTGCTTGCTTTCTAGGAGAGAAAAGAGGGAGGGAGAAAAATTTGAGACACAAGGTTTTGCAGGGGGAATGTTGAAAACTATCTTTGTATATGTTTTGAAAATAAAAAGCTATTATTTTTAAATGTAATTTAGGAATCTAAGCAAGATTGTGAAAACATTGCACAAGTCATGAGTGTTGATACAGGTTCTACAGGGCTTGGTTCTTTCTCATATTTTCCTTCCTGTATTCGAAGTCGTATATAATACACAGAGGTTCAATTTGGTAAAGACTGATATTGAAGCTAATTGGTCCAATAGATCATCAGGAGATGAAGCTGCCAATTCTGCTTCATGACAGCCCGGGATATTCAGACAATCTGAAGAGAACACTGGGACCCTATAATTTAGTCTTTTCTGGTTCAGTAATCCTTCCAACAACATTGTTAATAAATGGTGATTCTCACCTGTTACTTTGTCTGCCAAGATGTGGAGGAAGCTTGTTCCATTATTATATAGAGTTAATTTCTGTTAAATTTATCTTTTATTTACCTAATTTGAAATCTGCCTTTTTAACTGCCACCCATTACTCGTAGCTCTGCTCTTTGGACCAAAATAAAGTCTAATTTCTCTTCCTAATGAGAGCTCTTAAATATTTTAATATAGTTCTCATATTTTGCCTAATTTTTGTCATCTTCAGGGCAAACATCCTCAGTTCCTTCAACTTTACAACATCATGTTCAGGCTGCTCTGTATTCAACATCTCCTTCTTCTCCACTCCAGTTTGTCAGTAATTTAAAATGCAGGAAAGAGAAGATAATAGAACAAACATAATGTGATTTTTCACTGGTCAGGGTAGCTAAACACTATGCCTCCTTTAAATCAGTCTGAGGTAATATTAGCTTTTTAACTGCACATCACAGTTAATATATATTAAATTTTCAATTCACTAAAACCCTTAAGATATAATTTACATAAATTGCTGCTTAGCCATACCTCCTTCAACCAGAACTTATTGTACTTATTTTATTTTTACATAAAGCACAGGATTTATGCTGATCAAATTCTAATGTATTAAATTTTTGGCCATTTTAAACTATCAAGATCTTTTTTTTAATTTTGAATCCATTATCTGATGTCTTAATTCTCACTTCTAATTTTCTTTCATTAGCAAATTTGAGAAGGGAATCATCTACATCTTCAAATAATTTATTTAAAATATGTTGAATCAAAGAAAAATCCATGAGATACTGCACTAGAGACTTCTTTCCATATTGAAATTGATCCATCAATTAATTCCCATTGGGTATAGTTAACATTATTTTCAGACAGCCTAATTGGACTATGCTCTAGGTCTAGGATATAATATGAGTTTTGGTTAAATGCTTTGCTGAAATTCAGTCCTACTATACTTGTGGCATTTCTCTGATCTATGGAAAGAAGAAAGAAGGAAGGAAGGAAGGAAGGAAGGAAGGAAGGAAGGAAGGAAGGAAGGAAGGAAGGAAGGAAGGAAGGAAGGAAGGAAGGAAGGAAGGAAGGAAGGAAGGAAGGAAGGAAGGAAGGAGAGAGAGAAGAAAGGAGGAAGGGAAGAAGGGAGGAAAAGAGGGAGGGAGGAGAAAAAGGAGGGAGGGAGCAAGGAAGGGAGAGAGGAAGGGAGGGAGGAAGGAAAGGAGGGAAGGAAGAAGAAAGGGAGGGAGAGAGAAAGGAAGGAAAGAAAGAAAAAAGGAGGGTATTTTTTTTATTTTGTTTTGTTTTTTGGCATGGCCAGGATCTCTTGATAAAGCTGCGATAATTTTTAAGTGTCAATGAATATTTTGTCCAAAATATTTCTTTATAAATCTCTATATACATTTTGCCAAAACTTGGAGTCAAGCTCAATAACTTATTTTTAAAACTTCGCAGTTGTTTCTTTTGAAAATTGGTGCATTCCTACTGTCTATCTACCCAGGTTACTTATACCTTCTGAATCCAATTCTTAACGTGCAACAAGAAAATTGGATTTACACACATATATTGTATCCAGGTTATACTGTAACACATGTAAAATGTATGGGATTGCCTGTCATCTGGGGAGAGAGTAGAGAGAGGGAGGGGAAATTTTGGAAAAATGAATACAAGGGATAATGTTATAAAAAAAATTACTCATGTATATGTACTGTTAAAAAATTGGTGCATTCATCTAGACTCGTGGCACCTCTTCTATTCATCACAATTTTTCCCCAAAGATCATTATAGTAATTCAGAAATCATTTTTTCAGTTCATTGACTCTGGGCTGAATAGTTCACATCTCCCCACTAAGGCTCTAAAGGGATTGGCTTCCTGGTTTACTTGTGTCAGACTCATTTTGACATCTATTTTCTATTAGGGTAGTACATGGTTGCTTAGAATTTTCATCTTGCTTTCCCCAAAACACTCCAAACCGATGATCAGAATCTTCTATAGCTAAGACTAAACACCCAGCAGTTTCAGGGGAAGCTAAAGGATTTTATTAGTATTGAGTCTGGTGACTTCATTATAATTACTTTGCTTGCAAAACCAACAGATTGATCTGGGCATGGCCCTTTCTTTTGGGTCTGTTCCTGGAGGCTAAGAGATGAGTATAAAATAGACTTGAAAGTCAATTGTTGTTCTGACTGCTGGACTTCCTGATATGCCACTTTGATTGTATATGTGTAATAAGTTTTTCACTATGATATCATAGGATTTTAGTGTTGTAAAGGACATCAAAGGTCACATAGTCCAGATCTCCTGTGGAGGATTGCATACGACTGGGAATTTCTTCTTGAGGCAGCTGAGTCCAGTGTGGAGCAGCTCTAATTAACAGAAAGTTTTCCCTTATGTTGAGCCAAAATGTGCCTTCCTATATTCTTTTCTTGTTTTGTCCTAGTTTTTCCCTGTTGGCCTAAGTTTAATCCCTCTTGTATATTAGGAAGCATAGATGAGTCCCTGTTTCCACTATTAAACTTGTCTTTCCTCTCAGTAACTGGCCACATTGAAAGTAAAATACATTTCATATTAAGAAGCATAAATGAGTATCTGTTTCCATTGTCTTTCCTCTCAATTATAATTAACATTAAAGGTGGCATACATATTACACAGGTATCCTTTAAGGTATTATGGGCTACATGCAAGATATGTTAGAGAGACAAAAACAGTCCCTGCCCTCAAGAAGCTCACATTCTGTTACAGAAACAGAATTTCAGAGTTGGGCAATTCTAGCCCAATCTAGACCCAAAAAGAATCCTCATTATAACATACCTTGAATTTATATTCCTCTTTGTTCTGACATCCCTTTAATAACATTTTCACTCTCTACTTCAGAGAATTTTGAAGAGAGCATTCTCTATGCTTTTAAACATTACAAAAATATTGGATATTATTTCAAAGAACTTTTATGATTGTGCATGTTTTTCTAAGAATATCTCATTTTTTAAAATATTTAATGAAGTGTCTATGGATGGTTCTTACCACTACTTTAGAGTACTTATCACCAGACTGTTATGAAAGTTCTTGGATGAAAACTGTTAACCATATTGTTAACCAAAATTACATTTGTCTAGAGAAAAATAGCATGGGTTAAGGATCAGGGGATGTCAGGTGGATCAAGTCTTTTAAGCAACTGGGGAACAAACTGAAGAAAGTCCAAGAAAGAAAACAGAATTCAGGATATAGTGATAATGGAACATTCCCCTGCCATGATAGTTTCCATCTATGGAAGCATTTGTCAGGGAAGAGAGAAAAGACATATAATTTCATTCACAGAAGGAACTGAAACAAGAGGAGAGCTCATCAGTGAATGTTATGTGGACTACAGTGGAGCAGAAACTATCTTTGTGCTATGTAAAGAGCTACTTACTTTTAATATTTTTGCTTTGTTAATTATTGTTTTCTAATATGGGATTGTAAAATAGTATCACATCCAACAAAGAGAAAACTATAAGGTCTCAGACCCTATAGTCTGGATGCTGTTCAAGGTGAGCTTTGTTTGGTGCTTCTTAAGCTCAGTCTTATGCAAATATATAAAGGGACTATGAGTTCATCATCTTAGAGAGCTCACAGATAGAAAATATATGATTTAGTGAGGTAAATAAAGCTTAAGTGACTTGCCCAGGGTTACACAGCTTGCAATTGTCATACAGGAAATAAACCTCAGTCTTTTGGACTCCAAACCCAGTTCTCTATCCACTACATCAAACTGACTATAAATTCATTCATGTCCCAAATAAATTTGTTCAACATGTCATTTTGTCATTAATACATCACAACTAAGTCACACCTCAACATTAAAAATTATTCTTCACTTCAGCCAGATATCATTCTTATAGAACTAACTACCCTCAGTAATATTGTACCTATCACCATAATGTTTTCTGGAATTAATTAAGGATATCATGTGGAATATGCCTACATTAATCTTCTACCAGTAATTTGGCAACAATTGGAAGTTAGCTGTATTATAAAGTTTCTGACTTTGCTTGATTCAAAATCGATTTAATATCTTCACTTTAAAATCTCATGAGCCAGTTTATCTCCTAAGTAATTTGTACTTGGATACCTCTTTGGCTTATAAAAATGACCTTGGAAAAAGTTCTTACTACTTCTGAACTGAAAACTTTTAAATGTCTCATTTCCTTAATGTGCCCTCATTTTAGGAAGACAAATCTTCTGCAAAAGGCAAACTGTCAAGCAGGTTTGGTCAATGGTAAAGTCAAATGAACAATTCTTTTTTCTTCTTTTCCGCCCTCCTTCCTGATGCTATACTTTAGGAATGACTTATCTAAGACTGATCATCATCCAAGAGCAATAGAATTACTGAACCAGAATTATTTGATTATAAAGAATAAAATGGATTGGCAATTCTTGTCGACAATTGTGTGAGCCAGCTAACTGAAGATTGAGTGGTATAATTAAAAAATATGGAAAAAGCATGGTAAGTTATTCCACAATCCAGCAGAATGAGAAATGAAACTGCTGATAATGTGAGGTCTAGAAATTAAAAGCAATTCAACTGTGCTAAGATAAAGCAATGATGTTCTCAATAAACTGAAAACTAATTGTGAGTGAAAGTTGAATAACTAAATGTGTACCAATGCCCTAGATTTATACATTATCTTGTTCCCAAAAAGCTCATACAGTCATTATTGAGAGACAGTGTGTCATGACTGGCAGCATGCTAGACTTATAGTCAGGAGAATCTGGCTTAAAATTCTGTCTGGAATATTAATGAGCTGTATAATCTCAGGTAAAGCCTACTAAATTCTCTGAGTTTCCATTTCTTCTTCTGTAAAATGGGTTGTTGAGAAGCTTAAATGAGATAATTTATATAAAAAGTGTGCAAAATTTCCATATTTTATAAATATATATGTGTGTGTATAACATGTATGTATGTATATATATATATTATGTGTGTATATATGGTGTATATACACACATATGTATATATATATATATATGTACATACATATACATGTCAATTTTATTGAATGTGTCTCCACAATACCACTGTGGGAGTAACTAGTTCCTCCACTGTCCATAGAACACAGTGGACACAGATCAAAGTCTGAGTATCATTTTTGCTCTAGAGCAGGGTTCTTAACCTAATTATTTGTCAATAATACATTGACATTGTGGTAAATTTTATAGCCCCTTTCTCAAAACAATATTTTTATATGAATAAAATAACATACTTAGCATGACAAAGGAAATCAATTATATTTAAGTAAAGTTGACAACTTATTTTTTACATTTCATAGCCTCAGGTTAAAAACCCCTTCACTAAAAATGTCTTTAAAGAAGATTGTTCCATATTGCACGGACTATTTTATTACCCCCATCAACATAGGTCACATTAAAGTAGCTATATGCAGCTGATTGGCTTGTACGTTTGACAGCATTATAGCTTTAAAAATTATTGGTGAGGAAGAGGTGGGGGTGGGGAATCAACTGTGCAGCTACATCATTTTACTTATTTGGTCATTTTAATGTCACCCATTAGGAAGAGAAGCACATTGTGATACCTCCTAAAAAGCCTCCTATAAGTACAAAAAATATTTACAACAACTCTCAGGGAAAAAAAAAGAAAAGAAAAGAAAATTGAAGGAATGCCCGTCAATTGGAGAATAGCTGGTTAAATTATGGCATGTGATTATGATAGAATATTATTGTTCTGTAGGGAATGATGAGCAGAATGTTCTCAGAAAAACCTGGAAATCCCTTCACGAATTCAAGCAAAATAAAACATATTGTGTACAAAGTAATAGCAATATTCTGGGATGATCACTTGTGAATGACTTTGCTATTTTCAGAAATACAAGATTCATGACTGCTCTGAAGGACTTATGATGAAAAATGCTATTCATATCCAGAAAGAGAGCTGATCATATATGAATACTCTTTTTTAAACCTTATTCTTCCTGAGGTTTTTTGGGGGGGATGAAGAGATCTATGTTTTCCAAGAAATTTGATTTAATACATATATTGTATGTACGTTTTATTGTAACACATTTAATATATATGGGATTGCCTGTCATCTAGGGGAGGGAGTGGAGAGAGGGAGGGGAAATTTTGGAAAAGTGAATATAAGGGATAATGTTGTAAAAAAAATTACCCAAGCATATGTACTGTCAAAAAAATTATAATTATAAAATTAATAAATTATTTTTTAAAAAGAGCTGTTTTGTTCCTCAACATGACATTTATGGAAATATTTTGCATAACTTCATAAGTGCCTTCTTAATGGGGGTGGAGGTGGGGAGGAAGTGAGAAAATGTGGAATTCAAAGTTTTAAAAACAAATTTAAAGAATTGTTTTACATATTGCTGAAGGAAAATAAAACTATTAAATTAAAAAAGAGTAAATAAACAAATAAGCCTCAACAAAAATGAGGGGTGAAGGAAAGAAAAAGTAGAAGGGAAGAAAGAAAAGAAAAGATGAAAAGAGGAAGACACAGAAACAGAGAGGAAGAGGCAGGGAGATAGAGAGAGACAGAGAAAACTAATAGTCTGAACTCTAAGAATTCCAGAGAATATAGGACAGCAGAAGCTATTTAATTTATCATTATATTTGAACTGGAATTTTCTATAATAATATACGCAACATTTAATTCTCCAGATTCAGTAAGGAGCATCCAATTTTTCCCCAAAGCAGTTCATGTCATGCTGACATAGCTGTAATTTGATAAGAGGTTTTTCCCTTATGCTGAGCTCAGAATCAAGAGAGAGCAGGATCTTGTGTAAAAACTGGCTCTGAGATTGTGCTTTGAAGGAAAGTAAGGACTCTAAGAATTAGAAGTAGTAGGGAATGAATTTCAAATTTTGGAGAATTATACAAAGGCAATGAGATCCTGTCCAAATTTGAGGCTTTGTGCTTCTGTGAAAATATTTTGAGGAAGTGAAGACTAACCACAAGAATTATGAAAAAGGCATTGAGGAAGGAGATAGTATATGATGTATAAAAAATAATAAGTAAGGCAGTTTGAAGGAAAAGGAAATGATGTCAAAGTAATATAAATCTGAAAAGGTAGAAGAAAGCGATATTATTTTTAAATATGAAGCTGAGGATTTTGCAATTTAGCCTAAAATCAATAGAAAGATCTTTAGGTTTTTTTTTTTTTTTGGAAGAGTGACATAGTAAGGTTCATGTTCTAAGATGATCAATTTGAATATTTAGGTCAAATGACCAAGAAGATAGAAATTAGACATTTTCTCCAGTTATCAAGACTTAATAAACTTCTCCAAAATAGGAATACTACACAAGATGTAAAGCAGTTTCAGGTGGGACTATAGTCTGTACTGTATATACTTGTAGCCCAGCATATTACTGTGAGAGTAGTATAAAAATATAGATAGAAATGACAATTATTAAACTGTGTCCCCATAGGGCATATATTAACTTAGAAAACAACTTGTTGATATTATCTGTTTTAGTGTATTTTTATTTGATTTGTTAAATATCCCCTAATTATATTTTAATCTGATTCTGGTTACACTCAGAAATATTTGGGCTATATGTGACTCACAGGTCATGCATTTGACACTTCTGGTTTAGGACTCAAAGTAGTTATTTCCTAACCCTCAATTGTTCAATCAGTTCCCCTTCCTCAAATATCCACTAAATGAGCAGAGTTGTATGAACTGAACTTACAATAGAACCTAACTCAATGACTCCCACCTCCCAAAGCCAAAAAAATTCCAGTGCCTGTTTTAACTGGGACAGTAGCATGATATCTGTACTGAAACAGAGCTCAGTTAAAGAACCAAGAAACAAAAGAAACTTGACAGGGATGTGCTGGAGCCAGGTCAAACTGGCTAAAGAGGACTTATAGTTAAATTGTTAATGAGAACATTTACACTTTGGAAATCATAAAATGCTTAATATAATAGCATGATTTAATATTTTGTTGATTTCTAGATGTGAGTGAAGAAGAAAGTGTTAACACATATTAAACTTAAAAGTGTCTTGTATCTTAGCATACCCCTGAAACTTGAGGAGGACAGGTATATGTGACACTATTAAGCCTAAGAAAAAGAATCTATCATCCACCTGGAGCCAGTTCTTAGCCAAGAAAATTCATTTGGGTAAGAGATTTAGATTGCAGAAGCGTGTATCACACAGCATGGGAGGAAGCTAAGATGGTTTTGAGATCTATCCCCAGGGAAATCATAATCAAAAATAAACAAGTCAGACAGTGAGTAACACAATAAAGTAAGAGGGGAAAACTGAAATTAAAAAATATTTCAGAAGGAAGAAAACTCAAAGACCTTGAGTTTAAGTAGATTGGTTTTATACTTTGTTCTTCAGTCTCAAGAAGGTAATGTCATGACATGCAAATGAACTGGATTTAAATAAGGGTAGACTATGCAAAGTTACTAGCCTTTCTTCTAGAATCTTCTGGATCTAGTGGCAAGATATATCAGTGGTCCTCAAACTTTTTAAATAGGGGGTTGGTTCACTCTTCCTCAGACTGTGGGAGGGCGGGACTATAGTAAAAACAAAAGCTCACACTCTGTCTCGGCCCCTCAGCCCGTTTGCCATAACCAGCAGGCCTCATAAATGTCCTCAGCAGCAGCATCTGGCCCTCGGGCTGTAGTTTGAGAACTCCTGATATATATCAATGAATAACAATTAGTTATTGTTAATTAATATAGTTATAATTATATAGTTATATTATATAACAATAACAAATAAATAACAAATTGCTACAAATAGAACAATGAATAACAATGAATTCAATGGGAAACCTTGACCTTTTTCACCTAAGGTCTTTCCCAGGTGTCAGATTGCCTGAGGCAACACCCATTTAGTGATTAAGGATAGGTAAGAAGAAATGAGGTATATAATAATAGCCTTTTTTATCAGCTACAGAAGAGGGCTCATAAAAGAAGAGAGGAAAATAAAAGAAAGAAAGTAATTTGCAGTGTGACAATCAAGTCAAATGTTAACACTGAAGGGAATATAACTCTTATTTTCTCTTAGGAATAAGATTTTACAGGAAAATGTAGGAGGAAGCAAAAGGGTGAATTAAAGCATGCAGGGGGTAAAAAGTCATTAATGAATATAGCAATTCAGATATTTTTAAACAAAACTCTATCAAATATGCTATGACGATTTTTCAAAGGAATAATTCATCATCACAAATTCGATTTATATCAAGGGTTCAAGGATTGTTCAACATTTGAAAGACAATGAATATATTTAATTATATTAAAAATAAAAACATCTACAACTACATGATAGCTTCAATAAATATGAAGATTTTGACAAAATACAAAACTTATTTATGCTAAAAATCCTACACAATATAAGCATAGAGCAACCCTTTTAATATCACAAAAGTATCTCTCAATATTTTAAAAGTATCTATGAGATAGAAGCATCACATGCAATGGAAATACACTAGAATCTTTCCAAATAAATTCAGAAATAAAGCAAAAATGTTCACCCTCTACACTGTTATTTGATATAAGTTTGGAAATTCTAGAAGTAGCAATCACACAAGAATAATAAATTAAAGACATAAAATATATATAAATAAAAATATCCTTAAATATTGATATGTGATATTATACTAAGCAACTCCTAAGGAATCAGAAAGATTCTGACACAATATTATTAACAAAATTGGAGTCAGAGCAAAGATGGCAGAGAGTAGAAAGGCCTTTGAACTTTTCCTGATTTCCTTCAAATCAATACTAGATCAAGCCTCTGAACTGGTTTTGGAGTGACAGAACAACTATTTGGAGTGGAACAAATATCCTGCTCTGGGGGAATCTAATGGGAGGCCAAAATACAATAGCATTGGCTATTCTTTCCTTGTTCAGAAGGCAGAAGATCAGTAAACTAGCTGTGAAACTTCCAAACAACTAAAGAAGGAAAATAATGAGCCCCTGAATAACACAAGACCTGGCATGAGAAGGAAGCCAGAAGCACCGATCCCTGGGTACCATGAAGCCACTGTCTCCTGAAGAGGAAGCTTAGGACAATCTCCCCTTTGCTCTAAGAGTAGACTTCAACCTTTAAAAATGAGCAAAAAAGCAAAAAGAGCTCTGAACATAAATAACTTTTATGGAGACAGGGAAGAACAGACCTCAAATCCTGAGAACACTAAAGGCAAAATGTGCCAAGATGAAGCCTCAAAGGATAATATTGAGTTGGTCTCCATCTCACAAGACTGTCTTAGAAGAATTCAAAAAGGATTCTAAAGGAGAGTTAGAAGAAAAATGGGAAAGAGAAATGAAAACTTTACAGAAGAGCTTGGGGAAAAACCACAGAAATTATCTGAAGAAAACTTTTAAAAATAGATTCAGCAAAATGGGGAAAAAATATAAGTCCTTGAAAAACAAAATTTCTGAAGGGAAAAAAATCCAATGAACAAAACAACTCATTTTTTTTATTGAAAATAAAGTCACTTTATTGTAAAATTTTTTGACAGTATATCTGCATGAGTAATTTTTTTATAACATTATCCCTTATAATCATTTTCCCAAATTATCCCCTCCCTCCCTCTATCCCTCCCCTAGATGACAGGTAATCCCATACATTTTACATGTGTTACAGTATAACCTAGATACAATATATGTGTGTAAATCCAATTTTCTTGTTGCACGTTAAGTATTGGATTCCGAAGGTGTAAGTAACCTGAGTAGATAGACAGTAGTGCTAACAATTTACATTCACTTCCCAGTGTTCCTTCTCTGGGTGTAGTTATTTCTGTCCATCATTGATCAGCTGGAAGTGAGTTGGATCTTCTTTATGTTGAAGATAGCCACTTCCATCAGAATACATCTTCATACAACATTGAAGTATACAGAGATCTTCTAGTTCTATTCATTTCACTCAGCATCAGTTGATCTAAGTCTTTCCAAACCTCTCTGTATTCGTCCTGCTGGTCATTTCTTACAGAGCAGTAATATTCCATAACCTTCATATACCATAATTTACCCAACCATTCTCCAATTGATGGACATCCATTCATTTTCCAGTTTCTAGCCACTATGAAAAGGGCTGCTACAAACATTTTGGCACATACAGGTCCCTTTTCCCTCCTCAGTATTTCTTTGGGATATAAGCCCAATAGCAGCAATGCTATATCAAAGGGTATGCACAGTTTGATAACTTTTTGTGCATAATTCCAGATTGCTCTCCAGAATGGCTGGATTCTTTCACAACTCCACCAACAATGTATTAGTGTCCCAGTTTTTCCACATCCCCTCCAACATTCATCATTATTTGTTCCTGTCATCTTAGCCAATCTGACAGGTGTGTAGTGGTATCTCAGAGTTGTCTTAATTTGCATTTCTCTGATCAGTAGTGATTTGGAACACTCTTTCATATGAGTGGATATAATTTGAATTTCATCATCTGAAAATTGTCTGTTCATATCCTTTGACCATTTCTCAATTGGAGAATGATTTGATTTCTTATAAATTAGGGTCAGTTCTCTATATATTTTGGAAATGAGACCTTTATCAGAACCTTTAACTGTAAAAATATTTTCCCAATTTGTTACTTCCCTTCTAATCTTGTTTGCATTAGTATTGTTTGTACAGAAACTTTTTAGTTTGATGTAATCAAAATCTTCTATTTTGTGATCAATAATGATCTCTAGTTCTCCTCTGGTGATAAATTACTTCCTCCTCCACAAGTCTGAGAGGTAGACTATCCTCTGTTACTCTAATCTATTTATGATCTCATTCTTTATGCCTAAATCATGGACCCATTTTGATCTTATCTTGGTATATGGTGTTAAGTGTGGATCATATCTAATTTCTGCCATACTAATTTCCATTTTTCCCAAAAGTTTTTTTCCAAATAATGAATTTTTATCCCTAATGTTGGTATCTTTGGGTTTGTCAAAGACTAGATTGCTGTAGATGTGCCCTCAAAACAACTCATTTAAAATTTCAATTTGCCAAATGTAAAAAAAGCTAACTGATGAAAATAATTCACTAAAAATTAGAATTGAACAAATAGAAGTGAATGACTCAACAAAAGTTTAAGAATCATTCAAACAAAATCAAAAAAGAAAAAAATAGAAGAAAAGGTAAAATATCTCACTGGAAAAACAACTCATCTGGAAAAAAGATCCAGAAGAGACAATCTAAGAATTATTGGACTACCTGAAAATGATAATGAAAAAAAAAAGTCTAGACAACATCTTTCAAGAAATCATCAAGGAAAACTGCCTTAATATCCTAGAACCAGAGGATAAAATAACTATTGAAAGAATTCACCAATTACCTCCTGAAAGAGACCCCAAAACAGAAAACTCCAAATAATACCATAGCTAAATTTCAGAATTATCAGATTCTTCAAGCAGACAGAAAGAAACAATTCTAATATTAAGGAGCCACAATCAGGATTAGCTTGGACTTTATAGCTTCCTCTTTAAAGGATCAAAAGGCCTAGAATATGATATTCCAAAGGGTAAAGAAGTTTGGATTGCAGCCAAGAATCAACTATCAGCAAAATTAAGCATTATCTTTCAGGGAAAAGAAGATGAATATTCAATGAAATAGGTGAATTTCATTTATTTTTGAGGAAAAGATTAGAGCTAAACAGAAAATTTGATCTTCAAATACAGAATTCAAGAGAAGCATAAAAAGGTAAAAAAGAAAAGAAAAAAACAAAACAAAACTATGTTTTTAAAGGTTAAAACGTTTACATCCCTATATGGGTAGATGATGTTTAACTCTTGAGAATTGTATCTTTATTGGGGTATATTTAGAGAGTATAAATATAATTTGACTTTATTGTGATGACAAAAAAACTAGGGGTGGAAAGTGGCTTGTACTAGAAGAAGAAGAAAGGGGAGGTAAAATGAGGTAAATTACATCTCATGAAAAAGTTAGGGAGGAAAAAGAGAGCATTGTGTGAGCTTTAACCTCATTGTATTTGGCTCCAAGAGAGAACATCACACATATTTAGTTTCATAGGAAAACTTGTCTCACTCTATAGGAAAATAGGAGGGGAAAGAGGAAAGAAAGGGGTGGGGGTGGTCTAATAGAAGAGAACAGAAGTAGAAGGGAAAAGGAATAAGAAAGGGGGAGGTTTTGTAAAAGAAGAGGGCTGCTTGAGAGAGGTGGTGAAAGCAAAACACTAGAGAGGAGGGAAAGGAGGAAAAGAAAGAAAAAAGTATAACTCGAAAGAAATAAGATGGTGGGAAATAGTTAGTCATTTTAACTGTGAATGTGAATAGGATGAATTTTCCCATAAAATGGAAGTGTATAGCAGACTGGATTAAAAGTCAGAATCCTACAATTTATTGTTCACAAGAAACACATTTAAAGTAATACTGAGTAAAGGTAAAAGGGTGGAAAAGAATCTATTATGCTTTGACTGAAGTAAAAAAAAAAACAACACAAGTAGCAATCCTGATCTCAGATCAAGCAAAAGCAAAAATAGATCTAATTAAAAGAGATAAGGAAGGAACTTTTGCTAGAGGGTACCATAAATAATGAAGCAATATCAATACTAAATATAAGCATGAAAATTCCTAAAACAGAAATAAAGAGAGCTGTAAGAAGAAATAAACAGCAAAACTATAATAGTGGGAGATCTCAACCTTGCTCTCTCAGAACTAGATAAATTGAACCACAAAATAAATAAGAAAGAAGTTAAGAAGATAAAAAGAACTTTAGAAAAGTTAAGTAGGCAAACTAATATAATAAAAATGATTACCTAAATCAATCTACTTATTCAGTGTTATACCAATCAAACTGATTCATTTCTAAAATATAAAAAGGATTGACTCAAATTTATAAGAATACAAGCCATTCTCCAATGGATAAATGGTCAAAAGTCACAAATAGACAACTTTTAGATGAAGAAATCAGAACCATTTCTAGTCATATAAAAAAATGCTCTAAATCAGAGAAATGCAAATTAAAACAATTCTTAGGTACCACTACACACCTCTCAGATTGGCTAAGATGACAGGAAAAGATAATGATAAATGTTGGAGGGGATGTGGGAAAACTAGGACACATACTTTGATGGTGGAGTTGTGAACTGATTCAATCATTCTGAAGAGCAGTGTGAAACTAGCCCAAAGGGCTATTAAACTGTGCATACCCTTTGATTTAGCAGTTTCTCTACTAGGCCTGTATCCCAACATACACAAGGGGAAAGGACCCACATGTGCAAAAATATTTGTAGCAGCCCTTTTTGTAGTGATAAGGAAATGGAAACTGAGTGGATGCCCATCAATTGGAGAATGGCTGAATAAGTTATGGTATATGAATGTTGTGGAATATTATTGTTATATAAGAAATGATCAGCAGGATGATTACAGAAAAGCCTAGAGAGACTTCCACAAACTGATGCTAAGTGAAGTGAATAGAACCAAGAGAACACTGAATACAGAAACAAGATTATGAAATGATCAATTATGGAGGACATGGCTCTTTTCAATAGTAAGGTATTTCAGGCCACTTCCAATGGACTTATGATGGAGAGAGCCATCTATATCCAGAGAGAGGGCTATGGGGACTGAGTGTGGCTCATAACATAGTATTTTCAATTTTTTGTGGTTGTTTGCTTTTTGTTTTCTTTCTCATTTTTTCTTCTTTTTGATCTGATATTTCTTGGGCAATATGGTAATTGTAGAAATATATATAGAAGAAGTGTACATGTTACTAGCTATCTATGTGAAGAAATGGGGTAAGGGAGGGACAAAAAAATTTGGAACACAAAGTTTTACAAGGGTGAATGGTGAAAATTATCTATGCCTGTATTTTGAAAATTAAAAAAGAAACAAAAAAAATTTTGCAGCCTGCAGATTAAATTTTCAAAAATCAATAGTATTTTATATAATAATAAAATCCAAGAATTAATAGTACAAAGGGAAATCCTATTCTAAATAAATACAAAATCTGTAAGATATCTGGGAAGCAATTTACAAAAGTATCCAAAAAAAGACTTATAAGTCTATAATTTCACTACTAGACTTCACTCCAAATAAGCCACATATATATATTAAGACATTTTAGTGATAGTAAAGAATTGGAAACAAAATAAATATTCATTTACTAAAGAATGGCTTAATAAATAATGGTACAGGATTGTAAAATAATATTATTTCTATTGTAAGAAATAATGAATATAATGAGTTCAGAGAATCATAGAAAGTTTTATATGAATTGACATAGAATACAGTAAGCAAAGCAAAGAAAAAAGAATACAAAGTAATTACAGTGATATAAATTGAAAGAACAACCATGAAAAAGTCAAGTTAATGTTCAAAATTATAAAGAAAAGTATGACACAAAAGAGAATGTATGAGAAAATGTAATATTCTCTTTAAAATGTAATGTTCTATATTGTATTTAATTTATACTTTAACGTATTTAACATGTATTGGTTCGTCTGCCATCTTGGGGAGGGGGTGGAAGGAAGGAGGGGAAAAATTGGAACAAAAGGTTTGGCAATTGTTGATGCTGTAAAATTACCCATGCATATATCTGGCAAATAAAAACTATGATTTAAATAAATAAATAATAAAATAAAATATAATGTTCTCTGTTGAGGTTTTCTTGGGATCTCTGGGAGCAACCTTCACTTCAGTTCAGTAATCACTCCACAAGTAGCCAAGGGTTAAAGTCCAAATCCTTTATTGTCTCCTTCAAAGTCTTGTTTCCTTCACTTGGGGCTCTGCTAGTTTTTCTGGAGGTCTATCTCTCTTCTTGGTTTCAAGAGCTTGAGCTTCTGGCCTGCCTTATCTGGCTTCTGAATCTCCTGGACTGAATCCTGGCTAAGGCTCCCAAGCTTATATGCTCCACACTGAGTATAAACCAATCATTATAACACTAGGAAACTATTATTTGTTGTAGGATTAAATCAATGCTAAACAACAAACTGCAGACCTTAATATAGGGAGATAAATTCTACTTCATAGATGTCCCTAAATATTGTGAGATGTCACTCTACTGAAATATTCTACTTCTATTTCTCTACAAAAGTGGAGCACTCTTTGTATTTAAAAGGAAAAAAATATATATTTCCAGAAAGTTTATGAGAGAGAAAATTGTCTAATATAGAATTAGCTGAGTTATTCATGGTGAAAGACAGAGGAAAAAAAGGTGAAGAATATAGTATATGAAATAACTCAGGGAGAAGAAAGGTAGTAGAGGGAAAAGACATTGGGTCAGACAGTTCTCAAAGTAGTCACCAGATGGTGCCATTATTACATCTTAGCTACTATTGAAAAGGGACAAAGTAATAGTTAATCACTGTAATTGTAATAGTTGTAATATGTGACAATTCAGTGATAGGTTTATCAAATGTCTAAGATCTTCAATAACCAATAGTCTTAACCCAAGGACTATCTATATGTGATTAAAAAAAAGGGGGGGGGGAGAGACCATTGCAGCATTTTCCTTTGTGAATTGAAAGTTAATTATTAGCTATTAATTTTCTATGTGTTGGGTTTTTTTTTCTTCCTTTCCTCCTCCCTCCCTTTCCTCCTCCCTCCCTTTCCTCCTCCCTCCCTTTCTTTCTCCCTCCCTTTCTTTCTTTCTTCCTTCCTTCCTTTCTTCCTCCCTCCCTTTCTTTCTTTCTTCCTTCCTTCCTTTCTTCCTCCCTCCCTTCCTTTCTTTCTTTCTTTCTTTCTTTCTTTCTTTCTTTCTTTCTTTCTTTCTTTCTTTCTTTCTTTCTTTCTTTCTTTCTTTCTTTCTTTCTTTGTTTCTTTCTTTCTTTCTTTCTTTCTTTCTTTTTTTTTCTTCATTCCTTCTTTCTTTCTTTCTTTCTTTCTTTCTTTCTTTCTTTCTTTCTTTCTTTCTTTTTTTTTCTTCATTCCTTCTTTCTTTCTTTCTAATCTCAACACATGGCTGAGTGCCTGGCACAGATCTAACACTTAATAAATACATGTCATTCAACTTACTAGCATGACCATGATGGTATTCTATTAAAATGATACAACTAGGAGGCAGCTAGATGGCTTAGTGGATAGAGTACCAGCCTTGAACTCAAGAGGACTGAAGTTCAAATGTGCCCTCAGACATTTAAACTTACTAGCTGTGTGACTCTGGGCAATTGCCTCACTAAATGAAAAAAAAAAAAAAAAAAATTTTTCAAAAAAATGTTACAACCAGCCCTTAAGCTCACATCTTCTAAGTCATTTTAAGTGTACAATCTTTCTTCAAAACTTGATATTGGATTAAACGCATAGTTTGCAATCTATTTCCTCAGTCTAACTAGATCTCAGATTTCTGATATGTAAAAAAAAATAAAATAAAATAAAATTGATCAACAAATACTTATTAAGAATTTACTATGTGCCAGGTGATGTGTTAGACATTGGGAATACATAAAACAAAACTACTGCTGTTCACAAAGACATCGTATTTAATCATAAAAGATGATGTCCATATATAAAATCAATATAAAGTAAGATATTAACAGCTGAAGACATCAGGAAATTTTTCATATAAAAGGTGGTACTTGAACTGAACTTGAACTGAGAAATTCAAGATATTCTAAGAGGCCAAAGTAAGAAAGGGTCTTTTAAGAATGAGGGACAGGGGCAGCTAGGTGGGGCAGTGGATAGAGCACCAGCCCTGAATTTGGAAGTTCAAATCTGACCTCACTTAACACTTCCTAGCTGTGTGACCCTGGGCAAGTCACTTAACCCCAATTGCCTCAAGGTGCGGAGGGGGGGGGAAGGAAAATGAGGGACAAACTGTGCAAAGGCATAAAAACATTTGAAATGAGTTGTTGTTTGGGAAGAATAGAAAGATTTCCCCAAGCATATCTAACTACTCCCCCAAGAATGCTGTAAAATCTCTCTCATGGAATACATTAAAACAAAAAGGTCTAATAACTTTTTCTATGCATACCTTAATCCAATTATAGGGACTTTTCCCAGGCATACCTTATCTGAGACTGCCCAAAGGAAGCAAACTAGAAACTATCATAGAAGAGATTAGGTCATAAGATTTAAGTATCACTTATATATAAATAGACCAGAATCACCCTCTGATGGGCAGAAATGGATGGATTGGAATTTTGTGGGCTTGGAGGGAACATACATATTTTGAATATTTGACCTGCCTACTTTAATGAAATATTTTTACTATAATTTTTCAGTTTTATTTTCTGTAGCACTAGTGTAATAAAATGTGTGGGATTGTCAGGAAGAACTGAGTTTGAATCAAATATACATTTTCTGTGTGGTCAAATCATTTAACCTTCCTCAGCCTTGGTTTTCTTATTTCTATAATAGAAAAAAATAATGGTACCTATCTTATAGGATTAGTGTAAGAATCAAATTAGTCAAAAATATACATACATATATATATATATATATAATGACCTTTGCAAACCTTAAATCATTATAAAATGTTAGCTTTTATCATTTTTATTATTTTAATGATCACTAAAATATTTAGATATTGTTCATACTAACTCCTTCTTTGATCCAAATCTCCTATTGTGATTGCATTTTCTGCCAGTAATTTGATCAGGACTAACAGATTTGTATAATTATATTTGTATGAATAATTTATACATTTGGTATATTTTCTTAATTTTTTTCAAAGATTTCAGAATTCTCAACTTACTGAAATATATTTCCTTTTCTTTTTGTGCATTTTCTGACATTTTTTAGAGATATTCATATTCACACCATTTTTTTTCTATTTTAATTCATAGTGCTTTGATGGATCTTTGACTATCTCAGTATAGGTAATTCTCCAATAATGCATCATTTTCTTTCTTATCCTTTATGCATAAATCCTCCTGAACACTAAAGGCCTTCCTTTATCTTGATATGTCAACATATAGCTCAGGCTACCCATCTCTTGCTGTTATTCTCATCCAGCCAGCCCACCTCCTTTTCCAACAATACTTCTTTTGATAATGATCATTGTTAATCCAAATAACCATTAGTAATATTCCATCAACTGATTACAGCCATTGAGTGTCTTTCAATTGCTTTTTAAATTGATATTTTACTTCTACTTAGATGACAGTGTTCCATGATTTGTTATAATCATGGGGAAAATATTTGTGTCAAAAAAAGATGATCTCCAATGTTCCTTCCAGTACTGAATTCAATGATGAAAGGAGATGGGAAAGGGCATAAGAATGCCTCCAGTAGAGATGGGATTTTTTGACAGTAATTAGAAGTCATTGAAAACTTCACAATTTCCCAAATGTTTATGTGGCCTGATTTCTTCCTTTATTTAATTCTAGGTCCAGTCTACATGCATACATCTTCAGTATCTACATAAGATAATCATTATTTGACTAATTTAGCAGGTTGCTCCACTAGTTGTATTACACAGCGTAGGTAATATGCATTTTATATCCATTTTGTTTCTCAAATTTTAATAGTTAAACCAATAACTTTCTTATGTTATGAATTTCACTGAAGAGCCTTCAAAGTATCTCTTGGTTTGATTTATTATAACATCACCCTAAAATATGAATCTGAAAAACTCTGTTAGCAATAGGGAATTTTCCCTTAGTTTGGACTCTTCATAGTACATTCACATGATAATGACAATGTCATAGGTGAATATTCACAGGACTCAAAAATCCTCAAAGAGATTTTGAATCAGCATATTCATTTAATCAATCTGACATGGTCTTATTTCCTTGGGGATAAAAGAAAAAAAATCCACTACACTATTTATAGATAGTTATATCTGGCTTGACAGAACTATTCCAAACCTGGAAAAAAAAAAAAAAAAAAAAAAAAAAGTTAGCATATTCTGAGGAGTTAAATTCTTTGTTAGAATGTTTAATTTTTAAGTCAAAATCCTATTTTCCAGGTCTCTAGAATAGTCTCAAATTTATCTACAGGACCTAAGGACTCAAGCTAGCTCTCTAGTATAAGGTCAAACTTTTTCTTTTCACAATTAATATTCAGTTGTTTTTGTTACTTTTAAATTAGAAGCCAAGAAAGTTAAAAATGAATTATTCCACCTTGGGCAAAGGAAGGCTGTCACATTTAATTATTTCCTTACTCTCAATTCAGAAAATGGAATTGAAACCTCAGGAAATGAATAAGCTGAAATTTACTGAATATATATTTTTATAAAATGTATTTATTTTTAATACACATTGCTTTGTGAATCATGTTAGGAGAGAAAAATTATAGCAAAAGAGAAAAAACTATGAGAGATTAAAGAAACAGAAAAAATAAGTGAACATAGCATGTGTTGATTTACATTCAATCTTTATAGTTCTTTTTTTCTGGATGCAGATGGCATTTTCTGTCCAGAGTCTATTGGGATTGCTTTAATCACTGAACCACTGAGAAGAATCAAGTTTTTTAATAATTAAATCATCACACATTCTTGTTGTTACAATATATGTGTACAATATATTCCTGGTTCTTCCTGTTTCAGCATCAATTCCTGTAAATCTTTCCAGGCCTTTCTATAATAAGCTTGTTCATTATTTTTTATAGAATAATATTCCATTACTTTCATGTACCACAACTTGTTCAGCCATTCCCCAACTGATGGACAACCACTCATTTTTCAATTCTTTGCTGCCATAAAAAGAAACTGTTGCAAATATTTTTTGCACATGTGGGTCATTTTCCCTTATGATTTCCTTGGGTTACAGACCCAGTAAGGGCACTGCTGGGTCAAAGGGTATACACAAGAATATGTAGTTTTGTGTGGTACAGAAATGGTGAGGGGTGACCATTTAATTTTTTAAAAAAGCTGTAGAGATCTCTAGAAGCAAAGCCTAGTTTATTATACTTTCTTGCAAGAAAGGTATCCCAGTCCTCAAGCAGACAATCAAAGGGAGGAAGCACCTTCTGGGGAAGGATTAACACCTTTTAATCCACAACGCAAATACTCCTTCCCACCACTGACCCTCATCCTCTTTGGCTGAAAATCTTATATTCTAAACCCGAGATCTACCCACGAAATTCAACTTGACTAATAAGTACATAGTTGCCCATATTTGACTGAAATAAGGAGGAAATGATGTCATGGGAGGATAGCAGGAAGGGGACTCAATTATGTCCTTGACTCGATCTTCAGAGTCCTTCAGGCCTACTCAAACTCTGAAGTGGATGAAACCTTACTCAATTTTCACAACTGTCTTGAAAGATCTCACCTCATCTCATTCAGTCCTTTGGACGTAGCTCCAGATTGCTTTCCAGAATAGTTGAATCATTTCACAACTCCACCAACAATGCATTAATGCCCCAATTTTCCCACATCCCCTCCAACATTTATCATTATCTTTTCCTGTTATCTTAGCCAATCTGAGAAGTATGAGGTGGTACCTCACAGTTGTTTTAATTTTCATTTCTCTAATCAATAGTGATTTAGAGCATCTTTTTTTTTTCGGATGACTATAGATGGCTTTAATTTTGTGACCTGAAAATTGTCTCTTCAAATTCTATTACTGTTTATCAGTTGGGAAATGACTTACATGCTCATAAATTTGACGCCATTTTTCCTATATTTTAGAAATGAGACCTTAATCAGAAACACTGGCCATGAAGATTTATTCCCAGCTTTTTACTTCCCTTTTAAGCTTGTTTCTATTGTTTTTGTTTGTGCAAAAAAAAAAAATAAAATAAAAAATTAATTTATTGTAATCAAAATTGTCCATTTTGCCTTTTACAATGTTCTCTAATTCTTCTTTGGTCATAAAAATCTAATAGATAAGTTGCTCTTCTAATTTGCTTATGGTATCTCACCTTTTATGCCCAAATCATGAACCTATTTTAACCTTATTGCGGTGTGAGATGTAGGTCTATCCTGATTTTCTAACATATTATTTTCCACTTTTCCCAGCAATTTTTGTCAAATAGTGAGTTCTTATCCCAGAAGCTAGAGTTTGGAGGTTTATCAAATACTAGATTACTATAGGCATTGATTATTGTATCTTGTGTATCTAATCTATTACACTTATCTATCACTCTATTTCTTAGTATCAAATGGTTTTCATGACTGCTGCTTTATAATATAGTTTTTAGATTTTTATACTGCTAGGCCACTAACCTTTGTATTTTTTTCATTAATTCCCTTGATATTCTTGACCTTTTGTTCTTCCAGATAATTGTTATTATTTTTTCTAGTTTTGTAAAATAATGCTTTGGCAGTTTGATTGGTTTGGCACTGAACAACTAGACCAATTTAGGCAGGAATGTGATTTTTATTATATTAGTTTGGCCTACCCATGAGTAATTGATATTTTTTCAAATGTTTAGATCTGACTTTATTTGTGTGATATGCTACTGATTATATTTTAATTAATGATTTGTACTACACACCTAATATTGTATTTACAAAACTGATACTATATTTAGTGTTATAAAGAAGAACATATATTTTGACTTTAAAGGAACATAAAAGTTTTTTATAGATGAAGGAAATGAGGTCCAAAAGAGGTGAAATGACCTTGCCCAAGTTCACACAGTAACTGAAATTACACTTAGGAATCTCTTCTCCTTTGAGATTCATTCAGTCCTTATCTATTACTCTATCAAAATCCTGACAATTGTTGCATATAGATTGCCATAATATTCCCTTTCTTTCTAGAATGAGTTTATTGTCTGGTTCAGAGGCTTTTCTCCCCAATGCCTGCCCTCATAATAAAGGACTTTATATTGATACTTCTTCAAACATTCTTATTTCCTGTCTTTCCAATTTACTCCATCCTACTTCAGCCACGTATAAAGACAGTCATACCCTTTATCTTGCCATCACCCACAAATGTAGCACTTTCTGAAATCCCCTTTTGCCATTTCATTTCTCCATCTGCCTTATAACCTCAAACCCTGTTCTTCCTGTCCTGGCTTTCAATCCTTCAACCCATCAGTTCTCTTCTAAGACTTCTCCTTCTACCAAATACACTCTTCTTCCTTCATTCCTTGGCGAACCAGATCAACCTTACACTGTCCTCTTCTCCTGTTGTCCCTTTCTCATATCTTCAATTTTGCCTTCCAGAGTCTCAGATTTGAATCATTCTCATCCTCTATCATTGCACTTACACATGTGCTGCTTGAGAAAATTATGAAATGTTGAATGTTGTTGAATGAGTCTACTACAATACTATGTTACACAACATAATTGTGATTTTACTACTACAAGGCAATGCTTTTATAACTCCCTGACTCATAACCATAACAGCTTTTCCAAACATTTTCATCCTGCATCAAACTTCCTGGGGTTCCCACTTTTACCATCTTTTCAGCTGAGAACTTAGCCTAATTTTTACTGAAAAAATTAAACAATTTCTTGGGTCCTCCCTTTTCCCCTTTCTTTTTTTTTTCTCGTATCACTTGGATGCTTTAGGCATAATCTCCTCCTGTCTCTCTTCACAAGATGAGATAGCCCTTCTCTTCAGTGAGGCAAAGCCTTCTTCATGATCAAGTGATCCCATTCCATCAGAACTGTCCCTTCAGCACCCCCATTCTTTCACCTATTTTCAGTCTTTCCGTGTTTGCTAGCTGCTTCCCCACTCTTTATAAACTAGCATATGGTCTCCTCCAGCTTCAAAAATCCCTCACTTGATCCATTTATCCTTACTGTTATCATCCTATGTCTCTCCTTGCTTCTGTTTCTCTGCTGAATTCCTTACAATTTGATCCACTTGTAATGTTACTATTGATATAAAACTTTGCCCCTTGGCTCCTAAGGAGATGGGTTCAAGTCTGCAAATTCTTTTGAGATACCTCATGACACCAGTCTGGGACCCCAAACTTTTGGGGTCCCCCTTCCCAATCTCAACAATTTTACTTCATAAAATCTCTCACTTATCTCCCTTCTTTACTGTGATATTGCCACTACCTGGTGTAGGCCCTCATTTTGCCTGGTCATCATAAAATAGCCTGCTGCTTAATCTCTGGGCTGCAAGTTTTTTCCTCCCAAGTCCATCTTCCATTCAACTATCCAAGTGATCTTCCTAAAACCCAGGTCCTTTCCTGATCAAACTCTATGATTCTATGGCATATATGTGGTATGAAGAGAATAATTAGGTCATTCCCTAGCTCAATAAACCTCAGTGGTTTCATATAATCTCCAGGATCAAATATAAATTCCTCTATTTAGTATTCAATTCCTTTCAATTCTGCCCCCACCCCCACCCCATAAACACACAGTTTTAGTCTTCTTAAACCTTATTCTCTACCATATACTCTGTGTTCCAGTAATACTGCTTTGCCATTCCTCGAAAAAAATTCTCCATCTACTAACTTCAGGCATTTTTGATACTTGTCTCTTAGATCCAGAGTCCCCTTCTTCCTCATCTTTACCTTCAAATCTCGTAAAATCCTTCTTTCTACAAGAAGCCTTTCCTAATGCCCCTCAATGCTAGTTCCTTCCTTTAAAGGTCACAAAGTGGTACTTGTGCTACCAGATATAATTGGCTTAAGTTATGACTCATTTCCTGGATGGTGGTGTAAATGCAAAGCTTTTTAAACTGCAGTTTGTGACTCCATATGGAGTCTCATAACTGACTGTAGGAGTGGTGACATTATGACTTATTATTAGTAAATGTTTGATTTATCTACACACACACACACACACACACACACATACACACACACACATATATATATCACATATACATATAAACATTTCTTAGGGAAAAAAGGAGTCATGAGTAGAAAAAAGTTTCCCAGCATACAGCATTGCCTGCTCACCCCAGGACCCCCCCCACATATTTCTCCCTACAGTATAAAAACTCTTATGTGCCTCTTTTACATGAAAGTTTTCCCCATTCTTCCTTTCCCTTCTCCCTTCTGGTCCATTTCTCTTTCTTACCCTTTCATTCTTATTTTTGAAGTCATTTTAACACATGCCTGTCCTTTGTCTAAGTAGATTCTTTCTAACTGCCCTAATAATGAAAAAGTTCCTTAGGATTTACATGTATCATCTTCCCATATAGGAATATAAACAGTTTAATCTTATTAAGTCCCATATAAATTCTCTTTC
Source organism: Sminthopsis crassicaudata (assembly GCF_048593235.1). Classification (NCBI taxonomy): domain Eukaryota; kingdom Metazoa; phylum Chordata; class Mammalia; order Dasyuromorphia; family Dasyuridae; genus Sminthopsis; species Sminthopsis crassicaudata. The sequence continues at coordinate 531,656,258 of NC_133619.1, read as the reverse complement.
AAGTTTATCTCTTTATACTCCTCTTATGTTCTATATCTGAAAGTCAAATTTCTATGAAACTCTGGTCTTTTCATCAGGAATGCTTGAAGTCCTCTCTTATTACATATCTTTTCTTTCCCCTTAAGGATTATGCTCAGTTTTGCTGAGTAAATTATTCTTGATTGTAATCCTAGCTCCTTTGCCTTCCAGTATATTAGATTCCAAATCCTTTTTTCTTATGTATTGCCTTCCAAGGTAGTGTGATCCACGGAGTTCTGGTCATTACCCTCCTGATCTGCACTGCACTGTGGTCCTGTCTCTCAACCACAAACATAATGATTCCCCTCTACTCTGGAATGGTTAATCAGCACTGGATGACAGAGCTGCCAAATGGTGTCTGGGTCCTTGGGAATATCTCTCTGTGCAAAAACTTAATCCCCTTAGTACTTTTGGTACCACCCACCGCTGATGCTTCTACTTACTGCAGGTACTGCTAGAACCAGCTCCCTGTCTAGTCTAGTTTTCAGGCAACCTCTCTTTTGGTCCTACTAACTGTCCTGGGATGCAAAAATGAGAAACTATGATTTTTTTTCTATCACACTCAGAATTTGATTTGAGGCATTTTTAAAAAAAGTTTAGAGGTTTGGGTTGGGATTGCTCAGTAGAAATGCCCAATTTCCTTTTGAACATATTCTAATGTGAACCTCCCAATTACTCTATGATGCAGGAAGAGCAGATATTATTCTTATTTTGCAAATAAAGAAACAAGCTCAGAGAAATTAAGTATCATGAATTTTGTAAGTGGCAAAGCTGGAACTATAAAATAAATTTTGACTCCTGGGCCAGTGATCTTCAAATTGGATGCCAGTGACATAAAGGAAGTTAAATCCGGGTCATAGAAAAGTTTGTTCTGAGTGAATGTCTAAAGTGGGTTGGTTTCTTTTTGTTTTGGGGGATAAACCTGTATTTTTCTTTCTATCCCTGCCACCTAGCACAATACCTTACCAATAATAGGTATTTAGTAAATATTTGTTGAACAAAAATGGAAAGTACTTTGGCAAGCATAAAAAAAATTGCTGTGTAGAAGGTATTATTATTCACAGACTCTCTGTATATATCCCCGTTTCTTTCTCTTGTAACCAGCATCCTCACGCCATTGTGACTGCAAGCTCTAGGGTACTAGTGTTCCTCCTCACCCTGGTTCTATGATCCTGATCCCTGTTTAGGCAATGAAAAAGAATCTTGCACCCAGTAGCAGCAGTGTTCTCTACAATCCGAGGGCTCCGGGAGTCACTGACACTGATTCAATTGCCTCCAAATCCTACACTAGCATACTGGGGCAAGGCTCCTCTGCTAGTCTGGGGGACATGGCCTGCTGCTGGCTCATGGAGTTCACTTGCTCTGGACTGTGCTCCACTCTCACCGCAGTGACACTTTTCTTGTCAACCTTCCAAATTGTCTTGGGCTGGAAAAATGTTTCACCCCATCCTTTTGTTGGTTCTAGAATTTGTTTTGAGGTCTCATTTTAAAATTATTTGGAATTTGTGAACTTCAGGCAAGTTCCATCATCTTGGCTCTGTCCTGTGTGGTGGATATGTATTTCTCTTCTCTAGGTTTCGGGTTCCCAATCTTTTTCTCTCAGTGAAATTATTCAGGGAGGGAGAAAGGTTTCAAAACTTATTTAAACCATTCCCCTCTCTTATGAATGGGGAAAAAATTAGTCCATCAGGCTGTTATGCCTTGCCAAGGATCACAAGTCATTAGAGGCTGTTAGTCCAGCTCTCTAGCTCCAAATTCACTGTTTTGTTGGTTCTTTTTCTTCACTGCATTGGAAATGGAGAGCAAAGTTCAAATTCAAAATAGTTCAGAAATTATGAGTTGGAAATAGGTTAAATATGAAAAGTGAAAGACTCAAAAAATATCAGGGAAATTAGAAGAGGGAATTGAGAGAATTAGGATAAGTGGTCAATTGTGGGAATTGAAAGGCTATCTTAATTGTTTGAACCCAGCTCTGCTTGGCTAGGAGATTGGACCAGCATGGCTAGGAAATTGGACCACCTCTATCTGCTACTTAGAGACCCTTCACCAAGAATTTGAGCTATGCTGACCAGAAACTTGGACAGATCCAAAGATTGACGCAATTCTCACAATTGGACATCTCAAGCAATTGGTTCCATGTGCTTTTGATTACAGACAGCTGTGGTGAATGTCATTTTCTGAATTTAGGAAATTGCACCTATTCACTCTCCTCCTCCAATTTAGAAAGTTTAATCCTTTATCCAATTAGAAATCAGATTACCTAATGTTGCATTTTCCTTTTAATTAATTGACCTTATTTGATTGCTTTTGATGTAGAGGTCCAGTCTATTGTTTGTTGGACAACTGGAATGCATTACTTAATGAGTCAATATGCTCAAAAGCTGTTCAAAAGAAAAACTTGTGTTTTCCTCAGTCACTTTGTGTTTCACCTGGCACAAACAAGAGAAAAGGGAAAGGGGCCATTTACCTTTTGATTTTACTGGCTTTAGATGACAAGACCTCCAAGTGAATATCTTTTTAGAAGATGAACAGTAGGACTGAAGCAGACATCAGAGGACGGATTTGGAAATTAGACTGCAGGTTTATTCATAAAAAGGTGGTAGTTGAGAGAAATCATTCATTCATTCCACATGTATTTATATATATATATATATATATATATATATATATAAAAATCCATTGAGAGCTGGTGCTGAGGCAGCATAGGGATAAAAAGACAAGAGCTAAAGAACCTAGTTTTTAATTTTTTAGAGAAAAAAGAAAGACAAATTAGAGTTATTTGTATTTAGGTATAATAGAAATACTGTATTTGGATGAGCTGGCTGTCATATTGGTAAAAGTATAGGGAATTTGTGCAGGCTGTTTTCATATCCATAACCAGTAGTTCAAGAGGAAGAGTTAAGCTTCTGAGTTTCTTACTTGTGGTAACTCACCTGTTCCTTCCCTTATAGCCTCATCACCTCTCAAATGAGGTAGCATTCAGCATTCCAAAGTTTTAGTAGGGCAATTAATTAGGAAGCATTTGTAATTTGTTTTCATGGTAAGGAATTAGGATGGAAAAAAATGGAAGAAATAAATATCTTTTTCTTTTCATATGACTTCCATTTTCTATGGAGGAACAACTTAAGTGATATAAGGGGAATAATACATAAAGACAGTTTAAAAAGGTACCAAGACATAGTACTGTACATTATATAAACAGGGGATCAACTCGTGCAGATAAATTACTGTTCTCAAAAACATCTTTTTGAATTGTAGTTCTAGAAGAACTGCTGATCATTAAAGGTCAGAAGTCAGGCATGAAGAGTAATCAACCCCAAGTATAAAAGGAATGATTAAATATTTACCTTTGGTCAGGCTTCATCATTCCAATGAATACATTCTAAAAGTGAAATAAATAACTGGAAATAAGTTCAATAGAGGGGGGGAAAAAAGCAGGAATGAGGTAATAATAGGGCTATCTCTTCTGAAATCCAGTATTGCAAAGATTCACAGTTTGACTTTATATTCTTACAAAAACTAAGTAGGTAAAGAAGAGATAAAAGAAAGATTTTAGGGAAAAGCAGTAAAAAGAAAGGAAACAAGCATTTATTAAGTAAGCACTTTACAAATATTTTATTTGATCCTCATAACACTTCTGGGAGATATATGTTGTTGTTATTTTCATTAGTGTTAGATTCAGTTTGACCCCAGAGGGGAAATCTGGAGCAATAAATGAAAGTGGAAAAGAGGCAAATGTTGGCTTGATGAGAAGAAAAAACTTCCTGATGATTACAACTACCCCTAAATGGAATGAACTGTCTTAGCCCCCTCTTGAGATCTTCAAGCTGGATGACCACTTAACCGGTATGTCATACTGAGGATTGTATTTCATGTATGAGTTGGATTAGATGGTGCTTATACTCTCCACTCCAACTCCAAAATTCTGCGATTCTCATAAGTGGTAGGAACAGAAGCATTTGTTCTCAATTTTTTCTATGCTTAAGGAGACAATTCTAAAGATTGATTACCATCTCAAAATCCACGTCCCAAGCACAATAATCCCATTTACTTCAATTGGGCACCCTACTCGAAATAACAGAACCATATTCCGTCAGTATAAGTAAATTTATTTCTATGGCAGAAATGGTTGTCTCAACAATAGAAAAATAACACTATTTGCAGAGTCAGGAAGTACAAACATACCTAGACACATATAACCTATGTATGTGTAATCTATGGCATATGTTCTAGTTCTACACATCAGCAAGCCACTCTGGATTTCACAAGGAGCAAATACACAGCCAGTCAAGTTCTCTCAATGTGTGAGATGAATTAAGTGCTAGGCTTCAGTTGTACAAAACAGAAAATACAAAAGATCTAGTTGAAAGATGTTTCCATTTTCTCTTCTCCTCCCTATTTTTTTTTTCTAAAGTGAATGTAGTGCTCATGAAAGGTGCTAAATTGATCAATGGAAGACTTCAATTCCCAGAACCAGCCCAGGAAGCAATAGCTCTACACCCTAACCCACCAACAGTAGTTGGAGCAGGGGTTGTGACCTGAGCATGGAGGAAGCACCTCCAGTATTAAGGAGAGGATTTTCTCCAATTTAAATAAATCCTAAGTTTCTGTGATTAGTGCCAATAGAGTTGATGAAACAAATATTATTCCTTGGAGTGGGGCATAAGGAAGAAATCCATTTTGTCTTAAAATGTATGCCCCTCCCCACAACTCCATTTTTTAAAAGCCTAAAAATTGCCACAGGATTTAAACTCATGTACAACTGCAAAAATTTCTATCATGCTCACCCATTTACTTGTTCAAGTTTTTAGTTAACATAGAGAAGATAGTTTTTTGTAGGACTCAAGAAAAGGGATTAATTCTGCAGCTGTGTCTACATAGGTTTGATACTGACAAAAATATCCAGTCATCAGGATAAATTGAACAGTCTTCAAATGTGATTTATTTTAGGTAAATCCCTAACAATTCCTGAACTGCTGAATCTTAAATGGCTGTTTATAAACTGAAGTGTGTGTGAGGGAAAAAGGATTATTATCATTCAATACACTATAAGATAACTACACATTTCTACATATTTAGTATTTAATGTTTTGGTCATTTAAATAACCAATGTGAATTTATTTCACCTGTCTGTAGTTTTAGGAGCAAAGTTAATAGAATATTGAAATTATACAATTAGCCTAAACATGAAGGTGCTTATGTATCCTGGACACGTATCACACAACATTCTATATAACATTACTGAATGGAAGAGAATAGCACATTCATTTTTCCTATAGTGAAAAAGCTATATCACATAAAATATGTACTACTTAGTCACAATGAGTTATTGCCTACCTTTTTTTTTTAAATTTTAAGTACACTGACAGAAAAACAGCTAAAAAAAAAAAAAGCAACTATCTTGTTGCTACTTGATTTAGAGAAATCCTACCTATGACTTATAAACCTTTACATGAAGCTATTCATTATTTATGGAAATTTAGAAAATTCATTTCAAGTGTCCCTCCCTCTGAATACGAAGCCGTTCTTTTTCTATCTGTAAGCGTTCCTTTTCAATCTGAAGCTTCTCAGATTCAAACTTTAAAAACTGCAACCTATCTTTTTCCAGTTGCAAGCGTTCTTTCTCAAGTTTCAATTTCTCAGTCTCTAAATCCAGAGGCTGCAGAATGTTTTTTTCTGCTTGGCCAAGATCATTTTCCAAAGCAGGTTTCTCCAAATGGACAACCTGTAACCTCAATTTTTCTCTTTCGATCTGCAGACGCTCTTTCTCTACTTGGAGTCTTTCATGCTCCATGTCTAAATGCCATAACCGTTCCTTCTCGATTTGTAGACGTTCTTTTTCTATCTGTAACCTTTCTGCCTCAATATCTAGCCGTTGCTTTTCTATCTCAAGCTTCTGTTTCTCCAAGGTTATAAGTAAATAGGAATCATCATAGGTAGTTTGAGGCTGTATTGAAGAAAGAGTACCAAATTCTTTGATGTGGGGGAAATCATCAAGCTCGTTTTCCCTCTTAGAATCTGGTACCACGGAAGATAACATTGCTTCCTCCTCCTCCTCCATTTCAAACTGCAAGAAAAAAAAAAAGAGGACTTTTTAAGTATTTATTTGCAACTTCAGTAAAAGCACTTTAATTCCCAATACTGTTTAAAATCTGGATTGCTTTGCCACACAAAATAAAAATGCATGCTAAAATTTCCTAGATGTCAAAGCATACACACCCATCTCACTTTTTAAAAAGCTGTATGAAAATCTCAAGACTACCATAGGAAACATGTTTCTGTGCATATATAAAGGTATATGTGCATGTGTGCATTACATATATATACACACATACAAATGCAAATATATACATACATACACATATATTCTTCTCAAGTACTCAAGGACTACACATTAGCACTGCACACAAAACCAAGCTAGCCACTTACTTCAAAATGCTGTGGACCCTTCATTTCTTCTTCCTCTTCTTCCTCTTTGACTTCTGTTAAGGAGCCACTTGCTTCCTTGAAATCAGCTGTATTTTGCCAATCCAAATTTGACTCATTTGGAAATAAAATCTTTTCATCCAGCTCTTCAGTGATAGAGTCATTGAAATCTGGTGATGAAATGGGGTAGCCAGAGCCCACCAGCTTTATGTTCGCCTTCAACCATTTCCTCTTCATAAGTGCTCGCCAGTCAAGATATCGCCTTTTCACCTCAGTCCCAGTTCTTTGTTCTCCTTCCCCCACAGCATTCACACACTCAGCAATCTCTTCCCAAGCCTTCCGTTTCATCTCATTAATTGTTGTATTGAGCTGCTTGGAAAATATGATATCTTTCCGCTTACTAATTTCTTTCAAAAGAGTCTGAGTTTCTTGAACACTAAAATTGCTTTTCCTTTTTCTTTTCAACTGCTTCATTTTTCCAACTTGAATACAATTTTTACTGTCAGTGTAAAAGTATTGAATGATGCCTAGAAATTTCAGGGACCAAAGACAATCCCTAGTTGGCACTTTGTTTTAAAATTACAGTTCTCTACTCAGCTAGAAGTATAGGTTGGATCCTAAAGGGAAAAAGAATAAAAAGAAAAAAAAAAAATCAATCAAAAAACCCAAATCAATTTCCAATGCATGTGGTGCATACTTCACCTAATAAACTTTGTTCAAAAACAAAGAATCATTATGCCAAACTGGCCACTGAGAAGAGAAAGAAACAAAACAAAATTTTTAACACTTCAATTTACAGTGTAATTATAGGGGTAATATTGGAGGTTTCAATGGGAGGAGTTACTAGCAGTGAGTAGCCATGGCCTTGGAATTAGGAAGGTCTGCTATGTACTACTGACTTTGTGACCCAGGATTATTCATTTAACTTCGCAGTGACCCAGATAACTCCTTAGATTTTAACTTGTAGATCTGGCAGAATAGATCTGCAATATGCAAGAAAATTTCCTCACCAGAAGTTCCCTTTATTAATAAAAGCACAAGTCTAATCCTTCCTCCATTCTTACCCTGCCCTCAGGCCCCATCAGAAAAAAAAAAAAAAAAAAAAAAAAAAAAAAAAAAAAAAACCTGAAATGAATGAATTCTGAACAACTATCACTGTACTTAGGCTGAAATGATACTATAACCTCAAAGACCTCTTAATACTATGGTGTTTAAAGTAAGTTTTCAGAAAAGAAATGAACAAAAAACAGTAAGAAAAATCTTAAACCACCAAAGGAAACTAATCATAACAGTACACATTTAGTTACACTGTGGTTTCTTATTTATTGAGCACTTTTCTCACAGTAGTCTTATAATGATGATAGTACAAGTATTTTCATTCTCATTTTTACAAATTATTAAAACACCGAATCCCTAACTCCCTTATGATCACATGGTTAAATAAATAGTAAAGCTATATCTTAAATCCAGATTTTCTGATTCCAATTCCAGACCTCTTTCTAAGAAGTTAGTCTTAGAACAATGGGCTATTTGCCTAAAAATCAATAGTTGTTTTTAGTTTCCTGAGGTTGTAACTTGCTCATGGTCAAACTGCAAGTATGTGTCAGAAGTACACTCTAGTCAAATTCCAACATTGAATCTATATCTACTAAGTCACATTGCATTCATGACTCACTAAGTTTTTAAAACCAACATAAAACATTTGATGAGTATAAAAAATAAATATTATCAGTTATAAAGGAGATTCCTCACCTTTTGATCAAATGCTCACTCCTACATTAAAGATCAGTAATTCCATCTGAATTCCTATCCCCTTTTCTTCCCACCAAAATATATTCATATATCTATAATCTACCTAGATAGATACACACATTATATCTGCATATATTTGCATATATACATGTGCATATTTCATATGTGAATGTAAAAAGATATAAACATACATATATCTCATAAATATATAATATAAAAATGCACAAACATACATATATCTCATATATACTGTAACATACTGTTAGGGTTTTTACTCTCCCCTAACTAATGCTAACCGGTCCTTATTCCTAGGCCTATCAAAGAAAAACTGGCAAATATATCAATAATATCAATCTCACCTCTGTTTTGAGGTCCTCAGAATCCTCTGGCTACTATCTCACATGGAAGTAGTTTGAAGCACAACAGAGCACCCGGGAGTATAAATGAACAAGCTTAGATTTTATTCTCGTAAATCACATCTACTCTATGACCTCCTGCACATACCTTAGTAGCGACTTCCAAGTCCAGTCTCCAGGTGAGAGGGGGAAAAGAGGGAAGAGACGCTCTTCCTGTCCAGAGCTTAAATAGGGTCAATGAGGTCAGACACAAGCCAATGGAGACTTCATTGCCAGATCTAGGTTCCCACCATGGGTGGAGGTCCCACCCACAAAGGAAGTCCCTAAGTTCTCAACTCTCAAGCACATCTGGGGATACAGACCATTGGTCCACTTACATCTCAATTGTGCTTGCCTGACCTTTCTTTGGACCCTTACAAGACACATACACACACACACACACACACACACACACACACACACACACACACACACACACACATATAGTTGTATATGTTGTGTGTATATTCAATAATTTTTGATGTCTAAAGTTTTCTAAAAATTTGATTTTCTGACTTCCTTCTTTTTCCTCTTTGTAAGGTCCCTAACACATTCACACAAAGTTCTATAGAACATATAATTGTACTTTATCTTCATGAATCATAAAGTGACTTGCAACTGCTTTTGTTTTGAAAATTTCACAAAAGCCTTAAATCTAAAAACAGAGCCAGGGATCAGCAATATAGGAAAACAAATGAGGTTAAAAACAGTGCTTTTAAAATTCATTTCATAATGTAATATGGGACAAAAATCCTTAATATAAACTCTTAACAATGGGTAGATTCTTTTTTAAGTATATCATGAAAGGATGAAAGAAAGGTTTTCCTCAAGTTTCTAAGGCAATTCATTGTTCTAATGGAGGAAAAAGGTAAATAGTAAGAGGTCATATTCATGACTACTGGTTTTACTTTTATCCTGTACAGTTTACAGAATAAAAACAAAGTTAGAGCTCTTAAACTACGTACTGTCTTTTGCATCCAGGATATATGGAGTAAGCAAGAATGAAAGTTAGGTGGCACAATCAATACAGTTTCATGCCTGGAGTAATAAAAACTCATTTTCCTAAGTTCAAATCTGGTCTCAAATCTGGATGCTTAGTAGCTGTATGATCCTGTTTGCTGCAATTTCTTCATTTGTAAAATTAAGCTGGAGAAGGAAAAGATAAACAGCTCTGATATTTTTGCTATGCCAGAAAATCATAGTAAGCTCTACTTTATTTAAACTAAGTCTACAGATCCTCTTTGTAGTGGCCCAAAACTGGAAACCAAGTGGATGCCCATCAATTGGAGAATGGCTGAATAAATTGTGGTATATGAATGTTATGGAATATTATTGTTCTGTAAGAAATGACCAGCAGGATGAACAGAGAGAGGCCTGGAGAGACTTACATGAACTGATGTATACATATATTATATTTAACATATACTTTAACATATGTAACATGTATTGGTCAACCTGCCACCTTGGGAGAGGGGGTGGGGGGAAGGAGGGGAAAAATTGGAAAAAAAGGTTTTGCAATTATCAATGCTGAAAAATTACCCATGCATATCTTGTAAATAAAAAGCTATATACTAATTTAAAAAAAAAAAGAAAGAAAAAGAAAAAACAAAAACAAAAACTAAGTCTACAGGGAAAACATTCAAGAAAATCTGTCTCAAAGTTGAAAAAATTTCCCTAATGGTCTAGAGTACAATGTGTACAGAGTATACATGTGTATATACACACATGTATGAGTATCTATTATGTATGTGCATGTACATACATATTTATATATTGTTCTTCTAAGAGTTACAGAATCCACAGCTATTATAAAGTTAAGGAACAAAAGAATTTAATAGAATATTTTTCTAGTTCAATGTTACAGTGGTTATATTTCATATAATAATAATAATTACTAAGGGTTTAATTGTTTGATTGGGGGAACATTATTTAAATGATATGAATTTTTGATTAAAGAAAGAAGTCAACAATTTCTCATTTATGCTTGTACACAGATGTAAATTTGGGACAATGAGACAATTATATTTTTGCAAAACTAGTGCCGTTTTGGAAAAGGTTTATTAAAAGGATTATAAAAAGGGTAAGATTTTGATTAAAATAATCTAGATGTTAGGTTCTTACTAGATGTTAAGTCCGCACTTAACAACAAAAAAAAAGGTTCAAACTTCACCTTTGCTACTTAATGCCAGTATGACCTTAAGTAATTTAAACTCTGTTTCTCATTTTGCATTTTATAAATGAAGGTTTACACTAGAACAGTGATCTCTAACCTGTAACTCCTCCCATATTGTACTGTTTAACAGAAGTAAAATATGAGCCCCCTTGAGGACAAAGATCATCTTATTCTTGTCTCTTTATAGCTCCAAAACTTAGTGTAGTGCCATATACTTGATGACATGTTTCATACACACATATGTAAATACATATTCTATAGACTAAGTATGTATTATTTTTCAACTGTATAAAGATATGATTACAATGCAAATTCATTTAAAAGCATTACTGAATTCATAATAGCTTTAAATAATTTTAATATTTTTAAAGAATCAGAATTGGGAGAACCCTCAGACCATTTAGTCCAAATCATCCCTGAACATGAATTCTCTTTACAGTAATCCTCCTTATTAAGCTGTTTGGATCTATTTAATAAATGTAACTGGTAGATATTTATTTTGGCTACCAGTACCAGGAAAAATATTCTGAATTCTGAGGCAGAATAATGAAAGCCAAGAAATTTTGGGAACTTCTGGCTTAGCCATGTAAAAAAATATGTATTTTTAAAAAGTTTAAAATATTTCTTAGGTAATAATTTTAAAGCATTTTTTTTTTACTATATTACTCTTTAGGTCAAAACTTTAGAGTCTAAATACCAAAACATTATTAAAGGATGTCATGATTTAAAATATAAGCAGATAACAATAAATGTAATCAAAGATTTGAACTATAGGTTTTTATAACTTTTGTGTTTTTTATAACATTCTATAATAAGTAACTATTGGACGGGCAGTTAAATGGTGAAGTGGATAGAGCACCAAGCCTGTATTCAAGAGGACTTGAGTTGAAATCCAACCTCAAACATTTAACACTTCTTAACTTCGTGATCCTGAGCCAGTCACTTAACCCCAATTGCAAAGAAGGAAGGAAGGGAAAGAAAGGAAGGGAGGGAAGGCAGAAAGGGAGGGAGGGAGGGAGGAAAGAAAAAGTAACTATTGGCTGTTATTATCAAAGTTTTCTGCTGTTATTTTAAAAATACTTTTCTTCCTAGAATGTTTGAGCTAAAGTAATAGGATGAAGATTAGAAACAAAAAATAAAATCTATAAAGTCTAAATCACTAGATAACACCCTAATTTTATAGATGAGGAGAAACTGAAATGTTAAGAGATTGTTTCACTTTTTATTTAAAATCATACTACTCAAACTAACAGCTTTCCAAAAGTATATTACAGAGCAATTATGAACCACCAGCCTCTGAGGAATGAGCAAGATGATTTAACAAACCCATCTATAATTTCTAGGACTATGAAATATAAAACAAAACAAAATTGCACTAACAACATTGTGAATTAGCCAGACATTTTAGGAATACCAAATTCTTCATTATTTGTGAAAGAAAAAAAATTAGTAAAAATAGATTATCATATAAAAAGCTTTAAGCAGCCTCCTTCCATTATGTTTGTTACTGCTAAATATATTACTGTTCATTCTATTGCCCCATGCCACCTAAAACAGATATGCCAAACTTGAAGTATTCAAAGTAGACTAGGAAAAATGAGTAAAGGGCTGGAATTAAAACCATGGATAAGAGGTGCCCCAGGCAATCAGGGGACTAACAGTAGTAGGGATAGCAGCAAACAAAACCCCAAATATGAGTTAGTACTATCTACTCTGGAAAGGTACAAGGATTCATCTTGAAGAATCTCAGTGTTAGATGTTAAGCAAAATTGTAAGGAATTAATAATTAGCGTTGAGGAAAATTTTCCTGATATTAAAAGTGGCCAAAGACTAGAAAACTGTTATCAAGGCAGGTTAAAATATTCTTTTCTGGAAGTTGTTTTTTTTTTTTTTTTTTTTTTTTTTTTTTTAATGTAGAAGACAGAATTAGAGACCACATTATGATGTGTTCATTGGGGAGTGGGATTTTTTTTGTTTGTTTTGTTTTGTTTTGTTTTGTTTTTTAATGTCAAGAGAGGATGAAAAGTGATGGCTGATGAGAACAGTAAAGATTGATACCTGGTGTTGAATGAGCCTGGCAGAGCAGTGTGATTATACCATTAGTAGCCTTTCTATTGCACAAGAAATATTTCTAATTTTATTTTAATAAACTTTCTATTACAAAAGAAGACATTAGATTCTTATTTTAGGACTTAAGAGTCATTTGCTGAGTGTTTTACTATGTCATTGTTCTAAGCACAGGAGACACAAATAGGAAATATATGTGATATAGAGATCCATACAGAATTCTTTCATGCATGCATATGTGCATCTTCAAGTATTTTTATATGTGGCTATGTATGTATAAAGATACAGAAGGTTTAAGTAGGTACAGTCTCAAGATAAGGGAATGGAAAATTCCTGGCTCCTTCAGCTCTTCCAAATAGTGAGTTCTGTTTTGTTTCTATTGTTGGTATTTCTATAATAGTATACTACTCCTAATAGTTCTCTTTGCCCTTGATTTCTTTCTCCTCTTTGTTGATGTCTGTCAGTAAGCAGACTATTCTAGTACTATGCCTTTCCAGTTTAGTATATATTAACAGACGTCAAATCCTTATAGAAAAAGAATAATATTCCACTATTACTAATTTCAAAGATTTTTGTAATGTTTTATTTTTATTTCCAGATTCTAACAATTTCCGTTGTTTTGTTGTTCTTATGTGGTTAATATTACTTTGAAAAATTCCCCTATTGTACTCTCTTTATTCTAAGCACTGATGTGGAATAACTATCTTCTGAACTGCAATGAGGCACTGCTGAAATGGAGGTCAGTAAGAACTACAGATTCAGAAAGGCAGAAAATGAACACTTTGGGAATAAAGATCTGATTTTACCCCCCCCCCAAAAAAGTATATAATATACTAATACTAATGCAGAAAATGAACATAAGAAAACTTCCCAAAATGAATTATCTTTTATGAAGTCTAAGAGATATTTAAGGTTAAAACCAAAATCAACTAAGTCAGGAAAGTATTTGACAAGCTTCTGTACCCTGATACCTATATTGACATTTACTATTACCAAAAGTATGGTGTCTACTTGTGGACATTTAATATATATATAATCTTTTTTTAAAATAGTTTTTATTTACCAGATATATGCATGGGTAATTTTACAACATTGATAATTGCCAAACCTTTTGTTTTCATTTTTCTCCTCCTTCCCCCCTCCCAGATGACAGGCTGACCAATACATGTTCAATGTGTTAAAGTATAAATTAAATACAATATATGTATACATGTCCAAACAGTTTATATATAGAATCTTAATCTTACTATGATAAACCAAAGCTGATAGGAGCTTAGCTAATCCAACATTTTATATAAAAACATCAAAATGAATAAAACAATTCTTACAATCCTCAAGATCTATCATAAAAAAGAAGCAATTTCAACATAAAAGTTATTCCTATATTATCCAATTTATGGAGTGGTTCTCAGTGACCCCATAATTATTACCTTTCTTACATTCTTCATGGCCACAAGAGACCCTGAAACAAAACTGTTTTGATAGTGTATTCCCCTCTATTTTATGGTAACTCTTGCCATGGGAGCTAAGTTCCTGTTTTAGTTCCTGAAAAGCAGAATCCAGAGTCTCTTATTTGTTTTTTATGATCCCTGATAGTGCACACCTCACAGCAGTCTGCTATATGTACAGAAATTACTAATAACTCTTTTGTGACAAAAAAATCGGAATCTCTTTTCAGCAGATTTCTTCCTTTGGAAGAAGAGGAAAAGACTTGTCCCTCCCTGCCAACTGCAGGTACCAGCAATGCCCCTCCATAAGTCAATTTAGTGGGGTAAAATTACAAAACCCACATTCTGTGTTAATTTTTTTTTTTTAATGGCTGTACATCTCTCCAAAGTACAAAGACAAAGAGATAGAAAAATAAAGTCAAAACCCTTCAATGAATGTGAGCACAGAAAACCTACTGCCAGATTTGTTCATTTGGAATTGGCATAGGAACTAAAACTAATTTAAGTGGAAGAAAATATATCAGAAAATACTGAGCCATTTGGCATTTCAAACTGGATGTCTTATAGGGAACTCAAATATAATGTTAAAAACAGAACTCTCAGTATCTTTTCCCAACAATCCACTCCTCTTCCAAACTTATTTCCATCAAGGTATCACTACACCTCTACTCACCTAAAATTACAATTTTGGAGTTCCTCTCAACTCCTCACTTTCCATCAATCCAAATATATAAACAATTGCCAAGGCTAGTCCATTTTATTACCCAACCTGCCTTACATAATCCCCTTCTTTCCACTCACAGTCATTACCCAAGCTCATATCTTCATTATCATTAATGACTTGAAACATTGAAATAGGCCTAATTGATCTCCCTGACTCAAGTGTCTCTCCTATCCAATGTATTTTCCATATTGTTGTAGTATATGGAATAATAAAGTACAGGTCTGACGACTTGTCATTCTCAAACTCAATAAACTTTATTCCTTAGCAGCCCTAGGGTAGAATATGAATATTTTGGTTTGGCCTTTTATAATCTGGCTCCAACATTATCTTTCCAGTTGAATTATACATGACTCCCTTTTTTTTTAATATGTTTTTTTCTCCTAGCCAAACTGACTTTCTTGCTGTTTCTTGCAAATATTATTTGGCTTCTAATCTCTGTTCCCTTGCACAGTCTGCCAACAAGCCATCAACAGACAAAAGAAAAATGAGATCCAAGGAAACCAGAAGGCAGAGATGAGTGAAGATCAAATTCCAGGTACAGGGAACAATCAGTGAAAATGCCAGGAATTGGAAGACTAAATATGTTGCGTAAATAACAACAAGAAAGCTAGTGTCAGTAGATTGTGGGCTGAGTAGGAAATATAAAATATATGAGTTTTGAAAAGATGGGCCAGAGCAGGTTAGTAATTTTCATAACTGAGTGAAGGGCAAACTGGGGTAGGCTGAGGTTTGCTGCTGACACCCAACAGCAGACTTACCTACAATAACAGAAATAGACAAACTGTGGAAGTGATAAGGGCCTGCAGCAAGATGGGGGCAGTGGCAGGGGAGAGAAGAGGGGGAATTCAAAAGAAGCAAAGGTAAAATGAACACTCTTACTGTTGGGTGGCTGAGAGATCTAAAGCAACTCCATTTTGTCTGCAATCTATCTTTTCTCTGTTATAATCCCCACACTGTCTTCACCCTTCCTTTCTGCTGAGACAGCAAATATCCAGAATGATTCTAACTATTAAAGAGAGAGCAAACCTGAAAAAGAACCTTTCCTGTTATTAGCCTCAGCAACAGGCCCTATCCAATACCCTTTACATCCCCAACTCCTACCCTGTAAAACCCCAGCAACAAGCTTAGTCCAATCAAGAAATGCCCCAATACTCTCCAGGCTAAAATGTAATCTATAGAAGCTCTGTTCTTTTGTTCTTTTGGTATGGGTGGGACTCCCACTTTGCCTCAATAAAGCCTGTTGCTTCTTAAATTTTTGGTTAGTTTGTTCTGGTCTCAACAATTTTATCCACACTATACTCCCCCATGCCAATAATGCAGTCCCTATTTACTATATCCCAGAATCTCTAATTTCCTTCAAAACTCAAGTATACTACATGAAGCTTTTTCTGATTCTTTATTAAGGCCCCACCCTCACCCATTCCCTTGAAATCCTTTGCATATGTTTGTGTCTTACATATACTTTTATATGTATTCTGTTTATATGTAATAAACTCCTTGAGGGCAGGGACTAATATTTTTCTCATGTTCCTAGCACCTAACCTGGCATCAACCTGACAATAAATGGATTATTGTTTGATAATACCAAAAAAATCAACATAGAGTATGTATAGTAACCAACACATGACTTAGTAGATAAATCTAGATTATTACCAGAAGCAAAATGTGGAATAATTGACCTATTTATATATAAAAATAAAAAAACAAAACAAAACAAAAAAAAACTAATAGGCACCAGAGACAAGATTTGAAGCCCAATCTTCTTGACTCTACATCCAGATACCCAATAAACCATTTTGCTGCTATCCCAGAAAATAAACATTACAAAATCCAGCAGATCTGATACAAACTGAGAATGAATAACCATTTTGAGCAAAATTACTGTACTGACAAAGTCTACTGATTATAATTACCTAAGCAGTATCTAAAACAATGAGACCAATAAATAGAAAATCAAATGAATAAGGTTAGTCTTTTCTTTAAGTAACAGAAAAGTATGACAGGACATCTGTTACACATCACAGTGAAGCTTCCTGTCCCTCCTTTCTTAGGGTTATAAAACATCTTATTGTTATCAAAACTGGTTTCTTAAAGTGTTTTTTTTTTTTTAATCACTTGAATGAATTCATGATTTCTCCTCAATGTAGGTATGTCCTCCAATGATACAGAGATCAGAACCTAATCCTTTACAATTCATCCTTGTCTTCCTATAAATCCTCCAAACAACTACCCAACTCTGGATACTTTTTTTTTTAACATTACATGGAGAACAGACCAGAACTGAGCTATCCACTTGTTATCCCTTGCTTAAGTTCATATCATTTATAGATATTAAACAGCTGACATATATAGCATTTGAAATTATATTGAAACTAACCTAACAATGTTATTGTAGTAAGAGTACTAGAAGAATTATCTCCATTTTACATATATTTAAATAAATCTGAAAAGATTAGATGTTTAGCTAGGAAGTGTCAGTGCTAGTTTTTCAACCTAGGCATCTTTTGACTTGAGAAAGTTCACTCATTCTGATTCATCACTTGTTCAATTTATACTAAATAGGAGTGTTTTAAGTAAAATAGTAAAATAAGCTATCTAACCAGAAAAGAGTGAAAATGTTTAGTCATGTTTATATGACACCATTACTGGGTTGGATACATAAAGAAAACATTTATTTACAAGCCAAAGAAGGAAATCTAGGGTACAGATAATACACCAGCAGCATACTGCACCTATATGGGAAATTCTTGTAGCAAATAGATGAGTCTGTCAACCAGCCATTAGCTTTAGTCTTATTCTTTTCAAACAAGGCTGACTATGAGAGGAAGTAAAGTCCTCATTGTTTGGATGAGTATACAGGGTGTCTAAATCTGTGATTCATCATTATAGGAATAAACTAACAATGTACATCTAAATTAAAAACTATTATGCAACTTTACTGTTAGAAAGTTATATGTGTCACACTGAAAGGCTAAAAGATCTGTTCCCCAGATCACAAAGCCAGTAAGTGCCAAAGGTAGGATTTGAACTCAGATCTTCCTAACCCCAAGGCTACTAATTTAAGGACTGATATGTCTCTCATTATCAAGGATGTTAATCCTAGGCTATAGGACAATCTTGATTTTTACATTTTGAGAAAGATTTTTGGTCATGTGGTGCACTAAAATAACTCAAATGGATCTGTGAACAATACTTCCAATAACTTAGATTTACAAGACATCCATACTTGTTCACCCTTTGAGTTTTTTGTCCATATTTTTCCATAAGTTTGCCATAGTGGGTTCACCCAATATGTTGGGAATCTGTTTGCTTGTGATATTTCCAGGATGACAGTAGAGCAAATAGGCTTTTCATTGGTGGACCCTCATCCTTATCACTTGTTCAATGTATATTTCTTCAAGAGGTGATACTTGCTTTGAGCAATTAATAGAATTTTTATTGGTAAAGATTGGAACGGAAAGCACAGGGTGGGGAAGAAGGATTTCAAGCTTATAGAATGGCAGGGGGGAAATATAGTATGATGTTAGAAAAGGAACATAGCTGCTTTAGTAAAATTTAGATGGAGGCAAAAGAGTGACAGTTGAAACTGGTTTGTAGCCAGGCTGTGGAAGACCTGCATAATAATAATTTCATTTTAAAAAAATACTTAGACTAGTCAGTTGCCCAAGACTAAGTTCCATAAATGTTCACATTTCTTAAAATTCAAATATTTTATCTCATTCTGCCAGCAATGAGTTCAAAGTACTAAAAATTCAAAAACCTCAGTTCACATAAATTATCAGAATTTTCAACAGAAATGTAAACATAACACCTGAATAATTTACTAAGAGTTGTTCAAATCTGTGGAGTTGATATATATATGTGTGTGTGTGTGTATGTATATATACATATATATGTGTGTATATATACATATATATACTGCATGTCTTCTTGTTCTTTGTACTCAAAGTTAAACAGTGATAGAATTGCTGCTAAGTATGACAATACTTTTCTAAAATTTTTTAAATTTTTAATTTAAAATTTAAAATTTAAAATTTTGTTTTCTGATTTGCAAAGTACTTACCATTTATTTGCAGAACCCGATGACATCTCAGCCTCCTCAAAGTTTTGGCCCAGAACCTTTGAAGAAAATTATCTAAGCTGCTCCCTCATGTACCATTGGAAGCTTGGCTACGACCATTGTGTGAAATTCTGCTTCGGTACACTTATCCTGCCATTTGTTTGAAAACCAAGAAACTACCCTGAAATGTCTTCAAAGTTACAAATGACAGCAAAGCATGATTTACCATTGTCCCTTACAGAAACATTCCCTAGCAAGGTGACTTCGTTTTTTCTGAAGGGTCAATAGCAAAGCCCTGGAGCCTTCCCCTTGGGGAAGTTTTCGGAGGTACAATGACTCGGAGAGAATTCGATGCTTTGGAGAAACGGCAGGAAATTCTGGCTGGTAACATTTCTTCAAAAGATTTCTAAAAGGCATGGGTTAAGCTACAGCTACAAGAAAATAACTACAAATGTTAAATCCAGGAGAAAAAAAAGTAAACACTAGGAAGTAAATTTTGCTCACTCCCGTATTCTCACATAAGGTTAATTCCGGTGGGGGAAATTGATACAATTTGTGTTTACTGAAACGAAGTCAGGGAGATGGTCTGGAAAAGGGAGAAGTCGGGGGGTTAGGGCAGTAGGTTTTCTCAGCAGAATTTCTAACTGGAAACAATTTAATCCCTGGCTAGGCTGCTGGCTGGGATGAATTCCATTGGACGGCGGTGAAGCAGGAGAGAAGACATTTCCGTCCAGTTTTGGTTTTAGGTTTTTTTTTTTTTTTTTCCTTCTTTTCTTTTCTTTTTTTTTGGGGGGGAGGGGGCTTTTTTCTTTTTCTTTTTTTTTGGGGGGGTTGTAAAGGATTGATTACAAGGCCAAGGGAAAGAGCAATCCGGTGTAAGAGGGGAACCCGGTGTAAGAGGGGAAAGCTGACATTGGATAGTAAAGCACAAAATCGGGCTTAAAGAGGGAAGAAATCTTGCAGGTCACTCTTAGAGATGAGGACAGTGATTTGCCCGGACACCGCCAGGGGCAGAGATTTAATACACATCTTCTGCCAACCACTTTCCGCTAGTGACCCGCAGTTATTAAGCGTAGGAAGGAATTGTCTGGTTTTCCAGGCAGCTAGGATTTCCTCCCATCCCCCTTCCGAGTCCGCCCCTCCTCCACGCCCCTCCCCCACCTCCTGGCCTTTTTTCTCCGCTGGGAGGAGATGAATGGGGCTCCGAGGGTTTCACTGGCGCTTTGCACCGTCTCTTACACAGCCTCAGGGCCGGCCGGCGGAGGGGTTAGGAATAGGATCGCGGCCGAGCCAGGGCGGAGGACCTCGGTTCTTCCTCCCAGAGAGATTATTAAGACTCCAGGAGACTGAGGTCCCCCCCCCCCTCTCCTTTCTCTCTGCAGCGAGGTTACCCTCCATTTGGAGAGGAGGAGCTCCGGCCATGCACAGGGCATGGAGCACGGGTTCGGGTTGGGGCTGCCGCCTCACCTGCTATGCAAAGCCGCGCCCCTCCCTGGCCTCCACCTCCGCGGAAAAAATTTCCCCCTAGCGGGAAACACTCACCTGCGGCCCCACCTGCACCTCCGGAACTTCTCCACCAAGAAAATAAATAAATTATGCCACCTCTTTCCTCTCCTACACAGCCGCCTTCTGCCCGCCCCCTCTACCTTTCCAGTATCTCTATAGGTGAAGATCGCTGCCACTCAGGCGATGTCGTTAAGCCATTGGTTCACAAAGATCTGTCATTCTGGCTGATCTGCCCGCCCCAAGGTTAGCGTCACAATGGGAATCGAACTCACAAACTGGTCCCCGGGTTCCTTCTCTGGAATGCTGCAGCACCAGAATTCGTTATTGCCACTTCTGCGCTCTCTCTTTGGTGCACGCCGCTGTCCATCACGGAAGTTCTCGACGGGGATTGGTCCCCTGCCATCTCCAAATCTGTTGGGTTTAAACGAGGTAAAGGCAGCCAAGTGTCTCCAATGACCTGGGCTCTTTGCTGGGGAGGGAAGGAAAAGTGGGCCTAGATATGTCTCTGGGTGGGAGACAAACTTCAGAGTAAAGGAGAGGAGCCCAGAGGTGAACCCCAGAGGAAAAGGGCGTGACCGTGGTCCCAAATAAGCCCTACATATATTTATTGGGATGGAACATACTTGAATCCTTTCTCCAGTCTCCTCCATAAAATAAATGGAGGAGAGGAGGACGGAGTTCCTTCTACTTCACTTTACTCAGTGTTGCTTTTACCTGATCTCTTTGCCCTCCATTAGCGCTGATGACCTTGCTGAATGAGAGTTTTGCACGATCAAAATTAACACATTTTCTAAAAATATGTTAGGGACAAAGGGTTTATATCATTTCTTAGGGCTTTTCTGAATTTAACCTTTTAAGCTCTCCAACAGATCTTTCAGGAACGCCCATGTGCACGACCGCATTCAAACATTCTTGTAAATAAATAAAAGAATAAGGGCACCAGAGCTTTTGTATTTTAAATGAGTCAAGAATGAGCTTTCTTAGATGCAAATTTTCTAGCCCGACAGCTTCTGAGAGGAAATTTTTAAGTTAGTTCAGATCAGTGACAAACAAGTTCTAGAGGTGTCAAACACAGGACCGAGGCTGGCACCCAGACTTAAATGTAATTGGGACATATTTAATAAATAAAAACACATTAGATTAACATTACGTAATGTTGATATGTCGGTTTCTGAGTATATATGACATAGCAGGGATTCTTTTTTTTTTTTTTTTTTGTCTGGGGCAATTGGGATTAAGTGACTTGCCCAGGGTCACACAGCCAGGAAGTGTTAAGTGTCTGAGGCAAAATTGACCTCAGGGCCTTCTGACTTCAAGTCTGGTGCTCTATCCACTTCACCACCTAGCTACCCTCATAGCAGGGATTTTTATTAATGGTTTAGTGGTCCCAATTTCTATTTGATACCATTGACAAATGTATTCTAAGACCAACTTTGAATTTCTGTGCTCAATACCACAGGCTCAACAAACTGACTAGAATATCCTGTCAACATAGAAACCTGCTGTCCTTCTGCTTGGGAGCCAAGGAATGCTACGGGATTAATTTCAGAAAGCAAAGAGTGAAAAAAGGCAATTTCTAGTTTGAAATTGATGAGGAGTAAACTGAGGTCTAAACCGAGATGGGTCAGTTCCTTTTCTCTCTCTCTCCTTCCTTCCCCAAAGTAACCAAGGGCAGGGTGGGCAGCAAATGAATTTGCTACTTAATGCTATATGGAAACATAGAAACATAGAGAGCCAGTGGGCAAAATGGCTGCATGGTACAAGGCCAATTTTGCAAAGAATAGATTTTTGAGGACTCTGTTTTATACAAGAGCACAGTCATTCAGATGCAGTGATGTAAGGAGATTCTGGAGAGTGATGTAAATAAGATAAGGATTCTCTTGTTATCTTTTGGGGACAGACAAAAGTCTCTTCCCAAAAAGGAAGATGATGGCATTTAGTCTATCTGATCAGATTATAATTGGGGGCTGTAAAACCCCAGCCAGCTCAGATAGCCCAAACTAGTTTGACCAGAACTTGTATCAAAGGTCCAAGTCCCAAAGGAAGTTGGAGATCAAACAAGGAATATCAAGGGGCTACCGCCCCTAACATAATGTGCAATAAGTAGTTAGTGATAGGAGAGGAACTCTGAAGAGAGATTTTTAAATGATTAAGTAGATTGAGAATCATCTGCAGAGAGAGGATAATTAAATAATATGAGCAGATAAAATCACCAGGAGTAGAGGAATCAAGACAGACACTGGAGGAACCACCATGGTTTTCGGGCATGATCTGGAGGATAACCTAGCAAAAGATGCTAAGAAACAATCAGACAAGAAGAGAGAGAGCAGTGTCTAGAGACGGTTTAAATCTAGAATGTCTAAATTTAGAGTGGAGAGAGTATCAGGAAAAAATGATCAACAGTATCTAAGATTAGTAAAAGATGGAGAAGGATAATGATGGAAAAGAGATCATTATGTTTGATGATGAAGAGATCATTAGTAACTTCCAAGAGATCAGTTTTGATTGAATGATGAGGTCAAGAAAACTTACTGCAGAGGGTCAGTGAGATGGCCAGGTGTGATGTTCATATGCCTGGAGTCCCTGCTACTAGAGTCTCTGAGGCTGGTAGATTGTACTTCGGAATTCAAAAGAGGAAAAAAGCAGTTTAGGTATCTCTATTAATTCCTGTGCCAATATGGTGAACCTTTAGAAGTTGGGAGTCACCAAGATGTCTAAGCAAGGATGAACCAGCCCAGGTCTGAAAGAGAGGTTACTAAATCTTCATTGTAATCAGCAGTGGAGTCAGGCTCATCAGTGGCTGCTGAACTTGCAGTTTGGGCTAGATAAAAGACGATCAGAAAATAAAAGGCAGGAGAAAAATGGAGGGTCCAGTTTTAGAAAGCTTTCTTAAAGAGTTTAATGATGAATGAAAAGAAAATTGATAGCTACTAGAGGTGAAATGATTGAGTTTTTGTTTTATTTTTAGGTTGAAGGAGGTGTGTGCATGTTTTGAGACAGCTGGGAAATAGCCAATAGATAGGAAAGAAATTTAATATCAGTGAGAAAGTAAGCTGTGGGAAAATATAGGAGAGAACTGGATTAAGGAAACATATACAGGTATTTGCCTTGGCAAGGAAAAGAGACATCTTTCAAGGAGGGCTAGAATCTTCAGCCTCTCTCTCACAGAGGTAAAAAAAAATGTAAAAAGACATCTGAGTGATGTAAGACAAAGAGAAGGAGCTGCTGTCAGTGAATGGCCTTATTCTTTTTTTTCAATGAAATGTGAGACAAGATTGTCAGCTGCAAGGAATGGGGTGTGTATACCATGAATGGCTTGAAAGGAATGAAAAATTTTGGAAAACAGATTAATTTGATTAAGGAGATAGTAAAAGGATTGCTTTGCCACAAGGAGTGCCCAATAAAAATTATGTAACAAATTTATAATAGACCCAGTCAACATAGTTTAGTGATTTTCTCTATCTCCTTTCACCAGCATTTAAAAGGCAGTAGATGGTGAAAGTAGGAAAGTTGAGGGTTGATTAGCCTTATAGGTGATAGGACTTATTGGCAAGAGACTTGAATTTGGAGCAAAGCATAGAGTTTTCTTAATTAAAAATATTATCGTCAATAAAGGAGTGATAAGCTGGGAAAGAACTAAACAACATGAGGAACAGGGTTAGGGATCATGAGACAAAGTAAAAAGTAAAATGTTACAAGTTTATATGATAAAGGAATTTTGCAGTTCATGATTCTGGAAGTAGAACACCTGTGTCAAGATTGCTATCTCTTTGGGTCTTGCTGAGGTAGAGTAAAACAATAGGTTATAGGAATGAGTACATTGAAAATTTGGGAAAATGTGTGTTTGAAGGAGTAGTAGTGTATCTGTTGATGTCCTCTAGTATGAAGGTAGGTGTTGGGGTTGAGAGAGAGACTGCAAGCCAGGAATTGAATTCACTGACAAAGAAAGGGAGAGTATCCTAAGGCTTGATGGTTAATAGTTACTAGAACAAGATTTCTATTTCTTAGGCAAAGTGACTCAGGAATCCATACTATTAGCAAAAGAAGAGGATTTATGGGATGTGTTAGTTTTAGGACATGTATTGAAAGTAATCCCAAATTTGAGAATTCAAAGATTACACATTCTTAAATAAAAAGGGAATTTCCTGAACCATGTTGCCTCTTGGAGAATGAAGAATTCTGGACACACCAAAAAAATAATTTTTAGTATGAATTGAAGAAAACTCTGTTAAACAATTTAAGAAAATTCAGTTTCTCCCAAAACATGATGAAATAAAATCTGGATAGTATATTTAAGTACATTCATTTTATAATGAAATTGAAAAAGTAGAGGCAAAGTAGAGATTACTAGAATCAACAGGAGGATTTTCAGAGAGGAGCCACAGGTTTAAATCTACTTCAAGTATAGCAAAAATATCCTAAAACATACTATAGCTGGCTTTCTAGAACCCATTCTTAAATTTTCAGATTGGGCACTGACACCTCAAATGGCCAGGTCTTTAAAAATCAGGGTTTGATTTATTGTTTTGTTGATTGTCTTAACTTAAGAAAGCATTAATAATGCAGAATAACTTTTTTAAAGTACCTTAACCTTAAAAGTGTTTTATATAATCTTCCTTTCATCTCCCCATAACCCTTTATTTACTACTAGCACCCTCTGAAGAGTATCCATTATAGCTAGGAGGCAGACAGTTTATATATCAATGAACATAGATTCAAAAATCATATGAGAGTACTTATTATTAATGAGAAATGTGGAATATGATACATAAAAAAAACAAAGGGATATGGATTGCACCCATATACAAGGATTTTATTACAGTCCAGCACAGATAAAGGATGATCTTCAGATCCCAGCACATCTATTACTTAGTTTAAAAAAATCTTTGGGATTTAGATTAAGTGAGTTGACCAGAGCCACCAAAGCTAGGGCATTTAGCCAAGTTGGAATTTGAAACTAGGTCTTCCTGACGAAGCATAGCACCCTATATATTATAGCAGGCTGTCTTTTAATAAAACAATAATAAAAATATCTGAAAAAAAGAACATTTAAAAATTAAGTCTACTAGACCTTTAGCAATTGAGTGAAGATATTAAAGGATATATTTGTTTTTCATCATCTCATGGCACCTGAGAAACAATTGATAAATAAATGTAGAAAAATTGATTTCATATTTTGTTATTGAATTGTTTCAATTATATTCCATTCCTGGTTACACCATTTGGTTTTTGGTTTTATTTTTGTCAATCAATGAAGTTAAGTGATTTGTCCAGGGTCACATATTAAATGTTTCTTCCTCACTTCAGGGCTAGTGCTCTATCTACTATGCCATTAAGCTGCCCCCAATTTGAGGTTTTCTTGGCAAAGATACTGAAGTGTTTTCTATTTTCTTCTCCAGATTATTTTACAGATGAGGAACTGAGACAAACAGGATTAAAGAGACTTGCCCAGGGTCACATACCCCTGCATACCCCCCACATATACTTAGAACTATATATATATATATATATACATACATATAACTGTATACATACATACATACCTATATGCATACAAAACACATACACACATTTTATATATACATATATATATACACACACACACATATGCATTTACACATATATAGACATGATCTAAAACAACACTAATATGGCTGACAATGTAGATTTCTCTCTTGATTGAATCTTTTTGGTTTTGTTTGGAATCAATGATTACTAGTGCTACTTTTTTTCTAATAAATTATACTTTTGATCCTTCTTATTGTATCTGTGTATATCTCTTATTTCTTATCCCTATTAACTCTTCTGCTTTAGTTTTTTTCTTCTTAACTTGCCTTGCTATTACTTTACCTCCCTACCTCTCTTTATGGATCCTTCTCATCTTCTACTTTTTCCCTCGCTCTTTTTCCCATTCCCATTAATCTACACATCTTGTTCCCCTGTTATAAATCCACACAACTTTTTATATCCCTCATTATCCTCTTCTTTCCCCCCTTCATTTCTATATATATTTTTGAATGTGTATAGATATATGTATGTATTGTTCTCTATCCCATTCTCAATATGAGTAGGCTTTCAGAACTACCAGCCCTACTCTCCTATCTAATTCCTCTGTTACTTCATGCTCTTGCACCTCAGTTACATAGCATAATAACTGTTTTTACCTTTCCCCACATCATTTGGTTTTTAGAGTCATATCATACTCCTCTACTCCAGTCTTTCTTTTGAACTACCCAATTACTGATATCAATTTTAGACATGATTCATATTTTCAAATAGAAAACAGTTTGTCTTTGATCCCTTGAAATTAGTCTTTGATATTGGCTCTTAAATGTTCAATGTTCTGTTGAGTTCAGTTTTGCTTGCAACAAAATCCTGAAAATCTTCAAGTTATTTGACTTCATTTTTTTGTTGTTGGTCACAGACCTAGTTGTTTTGATTGTTTATATATAATATTCTAGAGACTGTGGTCTTTTACTGTAACTATTAATAAATCATGCACAATTCTAATTGTTAGCTCTAGCATATTTGAATTATTTTTGTTTGTTTCTTGTAAAATTTTCTCTTTGATCTAAGAATTCAGAAATTTAGCAATAATGTTCCTATGTGTTTTTCTTGAAGGATTCCTTTGAGATAGTTATTGGTGAATTTTGGGTGAATTTTTTTTCTATTTCTATTTTCCCCTCTTATTCTATTACTTCAGGACAATTTTCTTTCATTATTTCTTGTATTATTGTGTTAAGGTTTTCTTTTTGGTCACAGCTTTCAGGTAGTTAAATTATTCTTATGTTTTTTCCTTCTTGATCTGTTCTCTAAATCTGTTGTTTTTTCTTACATTTCACATTCTTTTCTATTTTGTTTTTCATTCTTTGCATTTTGTTTTGTTATTTCTTAATTTCCTATAGCTTCACTGGTTTTCCCTTGCCAAATTCCAATTTTCAAAAAAATCATTTTCTTCTTTAAGACTTTGGATCTCTCTTTGTAGTTGGTTGACTTTCTTTTCAAAATCTTGTTTTTCTTAAATGGTTTTATTTTTATTTATTTTAGTTTTTCTTCAATTTCCCTCATTTGATTCTTTAAGTCTTTTTTGAATTCATCTACAAATTCTTTCTGAGCAGTAGCCATTTTATGTTACTCTTTGGAGTAAGAGAAACTTTTTTACTTTAGTGTTCTCCTCTGAAAATGAATCTGTTTTAAGATTGGGTTCTTTCTCCTTTGCCTATCTTTTTTTTTTTTTTTTTTTTTTTTTTTTTTTTTTTTTTTTTTTTTTTTGAGAACTTAATAGTGTAATACTTTTAATCCTTGGAAGGGCTCCCAAAGACACTTTCCTCACTCTTTGCCTCCCCATCTGCCCATCTCTCTTCCCTTAAATTTCTTTACAAATTTTGGAGGGTGCCATATTCTTCATGTTATATATGTAGTGTTGCCTATTTAACCTATTGATATGAGTAGGTTTTCAGAACTACAAGCCTTCCTTCCTTCTTTGATGATTATTCTTCTATTTCACCTCATTTGTATAACATAATTACTGTTTTTACCTTAACTCTGCCAACCTTTCTTTTAAGCTATTCTATTGTTGATGTGAATCTTAAACATATATTTTCCCATATTAAAAAAAAACAAAACAATTTGTCCATGTTGAGTTCCTTGAAATTGATTTTTGATATTGGCTCTTATATGTTAAATTTTCTGTTAAGTTTAGTTTGGTTGATAGAAAGTCCTGAAATCTGTAACTTCATGCCCATTTTTTCTCATTCAATATTACAGATAATTTTGCTAGATATGGTATTTTTGGCCTCAGGCCTCGTTCTTTTGATTATTCCAATATATGATTCCAGGACCTCTGGGTTTTTTTTTTTTTTAATTGTAGCTGATGTTAAATTCTATAATCCTAATTGTAGCAACAGTATTTTTGAATTGTTTCTTATAAAAAATTCTATCTGATCTAGGAGTTTTTAAATTTGACAATAATATTCCTATGTGTTTTCCACAAAGAATCTTATTGAGGTGGTTGATCAGTGGATTTTTTTTTTCTATTTCTACTTTCCCCTCATGTTTTATCATGTTCTTGGATCATTTCCTGCATTATAGTGTCAAGGTTCTCTTTTTGGTCACAACTTTCAGGCAGTTTAATTATTCTTAAATTTTCTTTTCTTGATCTGTTCTTTATATCTGTTGTTTTTCTTTTAAGATATTTTATATTCTATGCTAATTTTTTATTCTTTAGAAACTGTTTTATTATTTCTTAGTCTCTCATAGTTTCCCTGGCTACCTCTTGCCCAATTTTAATTTTCTTTATTTTTTTTTTTTTTTTTTTTTTTTTTTCCTGAGGCTGGGGTTAAGTGACACAGCTAGGAAGTGTTAAGTATCTGAGATCAGATTTGAACTCTGGTCCTCCTGAATTCAAGGCTGGTGCTCTATCCACTGCGCCACCTAGCTGCCCCTCCAATTTTAATTTTCAAAGAATTATTTTCATCTTTGAGACTCTATATCTCTTTTTCTAGTTGGGTAACTTTTTTTTTCATAATCTTCATATTTTTCTTGGATTTAAAATAAAAATTCCTCAGTGTCTCTTTTGATTTTTAAAGTCTTGTTTAAATTCTTCTATAAATTCTGTCTAGGCTGGGAGTCATTTCACTTTACTCTTTGGAATAGAAGCTTTTTTATTTCATTGTCCTCTGAAGACGAATCACCTTCTTCCCTGTTCCCAGGATATGTTTCTATGGTAGGATTCTTTCTTCTTTGACTGTTTCTTTTTTTAGTAAGAGATATTACTGTAAGAACCTTTAATCATTGAGTTGGAGGATAGTGCCTCAAGCTTCCCTTTAAGTTCTCCACTCTGACCAGGAACCCCACACCAAGAGTTTCACTCTTCTGCAAGTGCCCACAGCCAGCAGCATCCCTGTCCTGCTGTTTTTGCACTTACTGGGTACTGGTTCCTTCTTGCCCAAAGCCAAGTCTCAGCAGTACAGTGGGGTCTGGCAACCCTAATCAGCCAAGGTTCTCTCAGTCTTCCCAGACTCAAATCCCAACTTAGAAGACAGTCAGGGAGGTGAAAGCCTCTGGGGTTCTTGGTAAGGTTCCAGCCACACTTAGTAAGCCAAAGGGGTCCCAGTTGGTGTTTCTGCCTATATATTTGTTCTATGTTTACAAATGGATTTAAAGAACCCAATATCAGAAATAGAATTATTGCTCAAATCTCTCCCAAAGAAACAATGTCTGTTCCAGATGAATTTAGCCATATAGTATTATAAATATCCAACAATAAATAATATACATAATATAAACTATTATGAGAAATAAATAAGACACCTTATTAAACTTTTTTCTATGAGATAATGTGGTTCTGTTACCCAAACTAGTGAGTCATAAAACAGAGAAAAATAACTCATTATCACTGATGAATATTGATGCAAAAAATTAAATGAAATAATAGCAAAAAAGTTATAGCAACATGTCTAAAAATTAATTAAGATCAAATTTTATTTATGCCATTAATATAAATATGATTTAACATTAGAAAAACTTTTAACCTAATTAATTGTATTGATCACAAAACATCATTTTTAATAGAATTGTTCCATACCCACACCCCAATTAAGGTAATTATAGAAGGCCTACAAATCTCTCTTTTATTAACCAATAGTATAAAAAAGAGCGAACAAGGTCTAAATATTTCTATTGAATCAATCAATCTATCAGTAAACTAGACTTGAATAAGACTTCAAACATTTGGGAAAGAGTGAAGTACTTTGATCATTGGGTAAAAATTCAGGAGGATGTTGGGACCAACTGGGACTCAATTAAATTAGCCATATCTCAATAACAAAGTTTGCTAGGCCTTTAAAAATTTACTCAATATCGTTATTTTCCCCTTTATCTTAAAATATACCACCAGAAATATGGAAAATAATTACATCTATATTCCCACATACTTAATTTGTGATAATTCACTTAAATCCCTGCAAAAACAACACTGGCCAATGGCTAATGGACCTCCAACTTAACTTATATATAAATATATCTTTTATAACCTTTTTTATTATAGTAATTTTTAGTTATTTTTAATATACAATGCTTTATGAATCATGTTGGGAGAGAAAAATCAGAGCAAAAGGGAAAAATTCTGGGAGAAAAAAAACAACAGAAAAAAAAGAAGTGAATATAGAATGTGTTGATTTACAATCTCCTCAATTCTTTTTCTAGATGCAGATGGCATTTTCTGTTCTAAGTCTATTGGGATTGCTTTGGACCACTGAACCACTGAAAAGAACTAAGTTTTTCATAGTTGATAATTGATCATCACACATTCTCCACCCCCACCCCCAGGCGGTTGGGGTTAATTGACTTGCCCAGGGTCGCACAGCTAGGAAGTGTTAAGCGATTAAGATCTGAACTCAGATCTCAGGGCTGGTACTATTTACTAGATAGATTTTGTCTATAGTAATTTTGAATGGAATTTCTCTTTTTGTCTCTTACTAATGGGCTTTGTCAGTAATTATATAGAAATGTTGATGATTGATGTGACCTTATTTTATATCCTGCAACTTTGCTAAAGCTGTGAATTGTTTCCAATATATTTTTCTATGATTTTCTAGGATTCTCTAAGTATATCATCATATCATCTGAAAAAAGTGAGAGTTTTATTTCCTCATTGCCTATTCTAATTCCTTTAATTTATTTTTCTTTTCTTATTGCTAAAGCTAATTTATACAGTACAATGTCCTTTTTTTCCCCCCCTGAGGCTGGGGTTAAGTGACTTGCCCAAAGTCACACAGCTAGGAAGTGTTAAGTGTCTGAGACCAGATTTGAACTCTGGTCCTCCTGAATTCAGGGCTGGTGCTCTATCTACTGCTCCACTTAGCTGCCCTCCTCTAGTACAATGTTGAATAATAGTAGTGATAATGGACATTCTTATTTTTACCCCTGATCTTATTGGGAATGTGTCCAGTTTCTCTCCAATACAAATAATGCTTGCTGTAGGTTTTAGATAATGCTCATTATTTTAAGGAAAGTTCCTTTTATGCCTATGCTCTTTAGTGTTTTAATAGGAATGAGTGCTGTATTTTGTCAAAAGCTTTTTCTGTATCTATTGAGATTATAATATGATTTCTCTTGGTTTTGTTATTGAGGGTAATAGTTTTCCTGATATTGAACCAGCTCTGCATTCCTGTTATAAATCCCAGTAGATCATAGTGTATTATCCTGCTGATAAATTGCTGTAATCTCTTTGTTAATATTTTATTTAAAATTTTTACATTAATACTCATTAGGGAGATTGGTCTTTAATTGTCTTTGTTTTGGGACTTCCTGGTTTAGGTATCAGTGCCATATTTGTGTCATAAAAGGAATTTGGCAGCACTCCTTTACCTATTTTTGCAAATACTTTATACAGAATTGGAATTAATTATTCTTTAAATGTTTGATAGAATTCACTTGTGATTCCATCTGGCCTTATAAATATATCTTTAAATGAAACTCATTCTGCATGTTAAACAGGCTTGAAAATTATGCCATTTTATGTAAGTATTCATATTTACTGAGTAAGAATTCCATAAAACAGAAAAAAAAATCTTACATATTGTTCATAAGAATTTATGACTAATTGATTCCAAGAATCCTTGTAGGTTTCCAAAGAAGATTTATAAGGTCTTTTCTTTGTACAGTTACCAATTTAAATAACATAATAATTCCAAATAACTTAGTTAACAATCTCATAATTTTCATAAATTATAGCTGAATAATTTTTAAGAGAAAACTTTCTCTTAAAATATAGGCAAAACCTGTATGTTTAAGTTCTTTAATGACAGTACTTCAGAATATTACAGCACATTGTTAGGCGAGCTGATAAAAAGACCTAACAACTTTTTAATCCACTTTTTTTTTTTTTAACAGTACAATCCCTTTTCTTTTTTTCAATATATTGTTTAAGATGTTATTTTTAACATATGAAATGTAAACAAAGATCATAGATTAAATGATATTTATATTTAATTTTATAACTTTATATTAATATTTTGATTGAAATTTTATTAGAAAACTATTACTTCTTTCCTTTTTTTCTTTGCTTAATTGCATTTTTTTATTTTCAAAAGTATTTTATTTTTCCAAATACATGTAAAATTAGTTTTTAACATAAATTTCTGTAAGATTCTTTTGTTCCAATTTTTTCTCCTTTTCTTATTTATCTCTTATCTCTTCCCCAAACAGCAAATAATTTGATATATGCAATTCTTTTAAACATATTTCCATATTTGTCATGTTGGGCCAGAAAAATGAGATCAAATAGAAAAAAGAAATGAGATCAAAAAGAAAAAAAGGTTAAAATACTATGCTTTGATACACATTTATTATTCATAGTTCTTTTCCTGGATGCTGATGGCATTTTCCATCTCAAGTCTATTGGAATTGTTTTGGATTATCATATTGCTGAGAAGAGATAAATATATCATAATTGATTATTCCATAATTTTGTTGTTATGTTATACTCCTAGTTCTAACAGTCCAATTCTTAGTTTATAAGGGAAACTACTGATAGTTTGCCAAATTACAGAAATACAGAAATAAAACAATGCCATGAACATTATCATGTATTTAAAACTTGAAACAAAATCCATTACCAATCAGATGAATGTTTCCAAATTACCTTACACAGAAAATCATGCATCTCATTACCAGTGGCATTGTATACTGAACACATCTGAAAATCCATGTGAAGTTATCAAGTGTAATTAAAAGGATAAGAAAAATAGAATTAATTAATTAATTATCACAAATTCTATCATAAGGAATAAGTTGCTTATCAAATTCCTCCTATAATGGAACAAGAGGGGCTTGGAATATGTTGTGTCCTTCTTTTTGACTCCTAAGCTTATTAATAGTTTACAAATGGCTTGGCTACCTACTTAAGAAAAACATTTTTCAAATTCAAAATTATACTCACCTTTCTTTCTTTCTTGCTGCTTCTTATCCTTTAGGATCTGGAAAGAGTTAACATTTAATAATTTACAGATCAAGAGAGTTATATTTCTCTTAACACCCTTCACCAATATTATAAAAATAACTTTTACACTGTTAATATATTTTAAAGAAATTACTTGTTATCTTTCATTCTCAAAGAGGACCAAAGTAACATCACTCTGTTAGAGCCCAGTTATAGTGTGTCCAACTGTGGCTGATCAGACCAATATGAACTCAGAATGCTCTGCCACAAGTCAGACACAAATAACCTATATGAATATTTGGGGTGGGTTCTCTAATTTTGGGTATTTTGTGTTTCCTCTGAGCTAATTCAATTCTGCTTTGCTCATAGAGCCCTGATGAGGGCCCACCATGCTGGGTGGTCCTGTGCTAGTGTCTCCCATGTCATACAATTGATTCTAAAGTTCATAAGAGCGACCTTGAGAGTTTCCTTGTACTATTTTTTCTGACCCTCTGTGAGTACTTGTTCTGTGTTAGTTCTCCATAAAATAATTTTTTTGCAAGTGTACATTTGGTATTTGAACATTGTGGCCAACTGTGCTCTGCAATGGAGTTAGAATGCTTGGCAGTTTAGTTCGAAAAAGGACTTAGGTGTCTGATATGCTGCCAGGTGATCTTCAGACTCTTCCAGAGACAATTCAAATGGAAGTGATCTAGTTTCCTGGCATGGAACTAGTATAATATCCAGGTTTCACAGAAATACAACAATAAGGTTGTAATATAACCTAATGGCTCTGTAGATCTTCAGTTTGGTAGTCTCCTCCCTCATGCTTTCCTTCAGGACCTCCCAGACACTGAGCAGGCTTTGGCAATGTGTGTGTCAGCCTCAATGTGTACACCCCTGGAGAGCACACTGCAAAAGGAAGTGAACTTATATCCACAGCATTTAGAACCTCTCCACTTACCATAACTGATGGTTCCACATAGAGATGGTATGGTGCTGACTGATGGAGGACTGATGCTTTATTGGTGTTAATTGTTAAGCCAAAATTAGCACAAGCTGCAGACAACTGATCCATAATGCTAGAGTAAGCTCAGATTTCCAGATATGCCAGGGAGTCCTCGGGAGGAATGAAGTTGGAAACAGCAATAGCAATGATCATTTACTATCAAACACTTGTGCATCTCATGACTTCATAACCAACACTGCATTCCATTACCTAAACACAGTAAAACTTTGTGGATGCACTTTCACAGAAAGCATTGGCATTTAATAGACTATGTGATTGTAAGAAGAGATAGGATGTGAGAGTGACCAAGGCAATGTGTGGTGCAGAGTGCTGGACTGGTGAGTTGTCCCCTCCAAGCTTATTGCATTCAACAAGAAGAAATTACCGAAATCCTACAGTGATTGTATTTAAGGCTATGAAAGAAAAGACCTGATCAAAGCGTCTTAAAAGATAAAAAAAAAACAAAAACAAAAAACCACTTATTTTTGTAACTTTAAACATTATCCTGATGTCTGATAATCATGAGGAATAGGAAGGAGGTGGCAGATTCTGTAGATTTAATTTAAATATAATCCAAGTGGCTTTAAACTTGTTTATTTTCACTTGAAAGATGAGCAAGCCCCTAGAAATCTGCCTTTGTAGATTACAGCCAAACTATAGGCTGCTTGGCCTGAGATATTATCAGCTGTGAGCTGCAGTTAAAGCCCCACCAAAGAAAAAGTTGGGAGTTAACTCAGAGAGAAATCCCCTCTCTGATTGCATTTCCCAAACTGTGAAATCCTGAGTTGTACTCTGCTTTTTCAGCTCTCCCCACCTAGCAAATATGAGCTATATCCTAAAGACAAAGCACAGATAAAAATATACAAAAATAAAAGTTGAGAAAAAACTACTTTTTTTTTTAGTTTCTGCTCTCCTCACAATAGATTTTTCCCACACATAATTGTACATTTAGTCTAATTCTTCCCCCAAATACCTAATTCTTTCCTTTATTTAAAAACTTATTTTAAAGACTTTAAAGATTTACACAGCTTTGTATGTTTGTATGTAATATGTGTATAAGTATGAAATTACAAAAACTTGAAAGCAAGGATTGCAGCTTTAGAAATTCTCTTAAAGAATAATGGCTTAGATTTCCTCTTTGGAAACCCTATTCCTGCAAGAAAAAAAGGGGTGACTTATTGCCAGGACTTTTGGGTTCTACCAATAATGCTTTATAAACTGAAATCTAAAATATTTTTCAGGTGACCTTTTATCGTTGTAAATATGTTTTCCTCACAGCTTACTTTAGAAGATCTCTTTCAAGTAGTGGAATCTACTTGACAAAATGACCTTCTGTGAGAGTGAAAGTTAGAAAGCTTTGGCTCAAATACTAAAAAAAAAAAACAAAACAGAACTATTAGACACATATGTGCTACCTAAAAATGACTGAAGGTTAGAATCAGAATTTTTAGATTGAAAATAGAGTCTTGGGGAAGGGGCAGGAGAGAAGGAGGAGAAAAGTTGAAACAGAAGTTTTTGCAAGGGTCAATGTTGAAAAATTACCCATGCATATGTTTTGTATATAAAAAGCTATATTTTTTTAAAAGAGTTAAAATCTCAACTTACAAGTTCTCAAGAAAGGTCCTCTTTCTAAATGAAGAAATCTCTCCCAAAGGTGAGAACATTTCCTAGGAGGCCTTAAGTCAGATCTGTCTCTTTTCCTCAGGTATCCCTTCATGATTCACCAGTTCTGTGGCAATTAAAAAGTTTCTATTGACTAGTTTCTGGATAATTTAATCATTCTATTAATAAGGCCAACATATGTCAATTGGATGTCTTGTCTTAAACCAAAGATAATCGTGGACAAACTCAGGGCATATATATTGGAACAAGAGTATTAATAAACTCTGATCATTTAAAAATTAATGGAAGAAAGAATATTATGATGAGAGGCTGAGAATGACTTCATATTGCCCTTAGAGAGATTATCTCTATTCCCCCAGCTGTGGACAAGCGTTACTCTATCTGGTGAGATCTTGAATAAGAAATGACCATCAAGAGACTGGACTTTTAGAAATCAGAACTTTAGAAAAAGCAGGGAATTCTGGATCACCCGTACTCATTGGTTATCAATGATCATTTCAGCATGATTGGGGTCAGGAGCCCTGTTATCTGTAAGTAAATGACATGTGTTCCACAATGAAGTATAAAATCTATTAGAGAAAGGAATGACAACTGACTGGTAACAAAGGTCACTAGAGAAATAGGTAGTAATAATGTGCCATAATTTGACTTCAGGTATCATTCATTCATTCACTAAATATGAAGTACCTGCTATTACTCAGCTCCAGCTTGGGATCATGTCAATTTGCTGACTGTATTAGCAACCCTTGATAGAGGAAGGTTCTTCAGTTTTTTTTCCTTTTCAGCTTTACAATCACCATACTATCCCTGAGCTGAAAGTTCCTGAGATTGAGGCTGCCTCCTACTCAAATGTCTACAGGACTTGCTGTTTGTTGATTGCTCAAGTGGCCTAGAAGTATTTGCACTTTATTCAGGCAGAACTTCTACTGTTGGAAGACAACTCTTTCCTGGGGTCTTCTCAAGTTTTTAGGAGGATAACTGTTTAACCTCCATACATTTTTACTTCTGCTGCTCTATATTCATTCTGCAGTGACATTCTATCTTTTTGTGGAGGGGAAATTAGAGAGTAAAAGTTTTCTGACCTACTCTGCTATCTTTCTAGAATTCTCTCCTTATTTGATTTTTAAAATAATTTTTGGGGACTCTTCCAGGAATTATTGTTGGGCTTGTGTTCAACTCACATTTTTCTTTGAGACTGCAGCTGATTTGACTTTGTTGTCTTTTGAATTTATGTCTTGATCTTTCCTGTCACTATTGTACTTTCTTTTCTTTTTTGTTATTGATTGCCTATTTTTTCCTGGTTATTTCTTTACTGTTAACTTTATATTAAATTTGGGCTTTGTTCCCAGGGTGGGATGGATTTGAGTGGGGAAAGCAATGTTTCACACTTCAGCTTTAGTGCTATTTTTTTCAGAGTTAGTTCTGGAGGTTTTGAAGCTTTCCATGCTTCCACAATGATGTGATTTATGAAAAGGTCATTGCTCTTGTGGTCTATTTCCTGCTCCTTACTCAGGAAAGGCCCCTAATCCCTAGAGACCACAAGCAGTACTATTGCTCAGGGACTTCTGAAGCTGTTATTCTTTGTCACAACTATCTTTAAGGTCCACAACTGATGTTGCTGCCATGTGGACTCTGGGCCAACTCCTATATCAGAGACCTCTCTTTCTGACCTCCTAAGTTGTTCTGGCCTGGAAAAAATGTCTCACAGAGTCTATTTGTTGGCTTTCCCTCTTCAAAATTCAATTTGAGGCATTTTTAAATTGTTCAGCAATGAGGTGATTGATACCAGTTCTAATGAAGATGGATGTGATGAAGAGAACCATCTACACTCAGAGAGAACTAAATGTGGATCATAACATAACATTCTCACTCTCTTTATTGTTGTTTGCTTGCATTCTGTTTTCTTACTCATTTTATTTCCTTTTTGATCTGATTTTTATTGTGCAGCAAGGGAATTATATAAATATGTTTACATATGTTGGATTTAACATATATTTTAACATGTATAGCATATATTGGATTGCCTGACATCTAGGGGAAAGGGTGGGGGGAAGGAGGGGAAAATTTGGAACACAAGGCTATGCAAGGATCAATGTTAAGAAATTATGCGTGCATATGTTTTGAAAATAAAAAGCTTTAAAAATATAAGTTGTGGAGAATATTAGGAAAGTAGGCTGTAGTGATTCCTTTACTTTGTCATGTTGGCTCTGCTCCCTCTTCAACAATAGTTCCTAAATACATTATTTTGCCTAACCCCATTGCAGCAATGGGCAGACATCAAATCCCAGCAGGGACTTTGGCTGCACAAATACCTTATGCCTTTTCAAATTGGAAGAAAGCAAGAGAAAGATTTTAGCCATGATGCTGGGACATTGACTGTGGGGTTGGTCTTGGAGACACAGACTTCATTCAAATTAGTAATATTAATTGGTGGTCAAGACACAGAGTCTAAAAATCAGGAGTGTCTGGTGTGTACAATTAAAAATTGATTTTCATTTTATTTTACTAAGACACAAGCATATTTAATATTCCTATTTGAAATTCCTTCCATTTACAAACTTTACCCAACACCTACACCCCAGAGAAATTTACCTAAAGGTCAAGCTTTTGTCTTGTAATTACTTCACCTTTGTAACTACCCTTTTCACCTACTTTCTCAATAAATTTGATTAACCTAAAAGGTCAAATCTCATCAATTTAAATTATGGTAGCAACTCCATAAATTGCAAACTAATCCCATTGCCTGGAAAATTTTGTCTTAGGGCTTGAATCACGTGTCTTGTCTGTGATTAGGGGGTTTGGAAAGAAGTCCAAATGATGTAATCTAAATTCTGACTATGTCATTGGCAGCCAATGAGAAGAAGAAACCTGTGTTGTTCAAGGTTTTCCTCTGTCTTCTTGCTAATTTTTATATAAAACCCTGTTAGCCTTCACTCAAGGTCTTTGGTCCTCAAGAGAGATTACTAACCCCATTTATTGCTAATAGCTAGCCTTCCTGACAAATAGATCAGAATTTCTCTCATGATAGGTAATAGTAATTTCTGAGGTGAAAAGCCAAGTTGGTAGCTGGAATGTCAATTGGTTGCACTTGTTGGTTTAAGGATGCACAGGGATTATTAAATTGGCTGAATTCTCAAGATGGCTTAAAACTGTCTCTATAAGTGGATAACTCATACTTCTGTTTTCTTAAAGGGGACTAAAATCTTAAGGAACAGAATGTTTTGTGACAAAGCAATAGATAAGACAAAGGATTTCCAAGCCATTCTCCAATTACTAAATGGTCAAAGGATATGAACAATGCTCAGATGAAGAAATTGAAACTATTTCTAGCCATATGAAAAGATGCTCCAAGTCATTATTAATCAGAGAAATACAAATTAAGACAACTCTGAGATACCACTACATACCTGTCAGATTGGCTAGAATAACAGGGAAAGATAATGCTGAATGTTGGAGGGGATGGGGGAAAACAGGCACACTGATACATTGTTGGTGGAACTGTGAATACATCCAGCCATTCTGGAGAGCAATTTGGAACTATGCTCAAAGAGTTATCAAAATGTGCATACCCTTTGACCCAGCAGTATTACTACTGGGCTTATATCCCAAAGAGATGTTAAAGAAGGGAAAGGGACCTGTATGTGCAAGAATGTTTGTGGCAGCCCTCTTTGTAGTGGCCAGAAACTGGAAACTGAGTGGATGCCATCAATTGGTTGAATAAATTGTGGTACATGAATATTATGGAATATTATTGTTCTGTAAGAAATGACCAGCAGGATGATTTCAAAAAGGCCTGGAGAGACTTATATGAACTGATGCTGAGTGAAATGAGCAGGACCAGGAGATTGTTGTATAAGTATACAACAATACTATATGATGATCGATTCTGATAGACGAGGCCCTCTTCAACAATGAGATGAACCAAATCAGTTCCATTTGTTCAATAATGAATAGAACCAGCTACACCCAGAGAAAGAACTCTCGAATTATGAATCACTACACAGAATTCCCATCCCTCTATTTTTGTCTGCCTACATTTTTTATTTCTTTTACAGGCTAATTGTACAATGTTTCAAAGTCTAATTCTTTTTTGTACAGCAAAATAACTGTTTGGACATGTATACATATAGTGTATTTAACTTATACTTTAACATATTTAACATGTATTAATCAACCTGCCATCTGGGGGGAAGGGGTGGGGGAAAGGAGGGGAAAAGTTGGAACAAAAGGCTTTGCAATTGTCAATGTTGAAAAATTACCTATGCATAAAATTTTTGTAAAAAGTAAATAAATTAATTTTTAAAAAAGACAAAATATTTCTTTTTTATGCTGTGTATCAACTTCTGGTCTTAAGAGTCTAGAAGATCTGAGTTCAAGTCTAGTCTCAGACACTTAGTAGTTCTGTGATCCTATTCATGACACTTAATCTCTCTCAGCTTCAGTTTCCTCATATGCAAAATAAAGATAATAATAGCACTTATTTCCCAAGAGTGTTGTGAGGATCAAATTTGTAAAATGTTTTGCGAGAATTAAAATATTATATAAATACTAGCTATTATCAAACCCCATGGGATACAAGAAGAAAGTCAAAGAAGCAAAATTATTTTAATAGAAAATAATGATAATCATTTTTTTCTACTAAGAGTTTGCTCAGAAAATTTCAACATTTTACTATAGTTGAAAGATTAATAAAATGTTATATTCTAGATGAGAAACCAGTCAGACTTATTATCTCTCCCTATTATCATCCCCTGCAATCTTTGGCTTCCTTAATAAGCTGCTTTAGTATGAATATGAACAGATATGTAACTAATAATATTCCCTCCTGCAACAAATTTAGGTGGGTTGGGGATGAAATTAGGTTTCTAGATAGTACCATTATTGTTTTTTTTTAATTAAAGCTTTTTATTTTCAAAACATATGCATGAATAATTTTTCAACATTGACCCTTGCAAAACCTTGTGTTCCACATTTCAGGGAATTTTTGTTTCACTGAGCACTCAAAAATAGAAAGATGCTGTTAATAGGAGTTTGGATCATAGGATATGTTAAACTTGTTAAAAATATATGTTAAATCTAATACATATTTATACAATTTATACAATTATCTTGTTGCACAAGAAAAATCAGATCAAAAAGGAAAAAAATGAGAAAGAAAGCAAAATGCAACCAAACAAGTGAGAATGCTATGTTGAGGTCAACACTCAGTTCCCACAGTCTTCTCTGTAGGTGTAGATGGCTTTCTTTACCACAAGATCATTGGAACTGGCATCTATCATCTCATTGTTGGAAAGAGTCACATTCATTAGAACTGATCAACACATAATATTGTTATTGCCATGTACAATGATGTTCTGGTTCTGCTCATTTCACTTAACATCAGTTCATGTAAGTCTCTCCAGGCTCCTCTGAAATCATCCTGCTGATCTTATAGAGTAATAATATTCCATAGCATTCATATAGCATAACTTATTCAGGCATTCTCCAATTCAGTTTCCAGTTTCTTGCCACTACAAAAAGAGGTACCACAAACATTTTTGCACATGTTGGTCCCTTTCTCTTCTTTATGATCTCTTTGGGATATAAGCCCAGTAGAAACACTATTGGATCAAAAGGTATGCACATTTTGATAATCCTTTGGGCATAATTCCAAATTGCTCTCTAGAATGGTTGAATCAATTCACAACCCTACCAACAATGTATTAGTGTCCCAATTTTTTCACATTTCCTCCATCATTCATCATTATCTTTTCCTGTCATTTTAGCCAGTCTGAGAGGTATGTCTTAATTTGCATTTTCAACCATTAAAATTGTTTATTCAAATCCTTTTACTATTTACCAATTGGAGAATGGCCTGAATTCTTATAAATTTGAGTAAATTCTCTCTATATTTTTGAAATGAGGCCTTCATCAGATGAATCTTGAATGTAAAACTATAAAAAATTTCCCCCAGTTTATTGCTTCCTTTTTAATCTTGTCTTCATTGGTTTTGTATGTACAAAAACTTCTTAACTTAATATAATGAAAATTATCTATTTTTTGTACAATAATGATTTCCAGTTCTTCTTTGGCCAAAAATTCATTCCTTCTACACAGATCTGAGAGGTAAACTATATTTTGTTCTTCTAATTTGCTTATGAAAGAAAGTTATTTTTTTCTTTTCTTGTTACCTTTTTATGCTTCTCTTGAGTTCTTCATGTGAAGATCAAATTTCTATTCAGCTCTGGTCTTTTCATTAGAAACAGATGAAATTCACCTGTTTTCATCTTCTTCCCAAAAAGATGATGCTCAATTTAGGTGACTAGTTGATTCTTGCAATCCAAGTTCCTTTGCCTTTTGAAACATCAGATTCCATGACATTTGATTCTTTAAACTGGAAACTGCTAGGTCCTGGGTAATCCTGATTGTGGCTTCTCGATATTTGAATTGCTTCCTTCTGGCTGCTTGCACTATTTTCTGCTTGATTTGATAATTCTGAAACTTAGCTATGATATTTCTTGGAGTTTTTATTTTGGGGTATCTTTCAGAAGATGATTGGTGAATTCTTTCAATAGCTACTTTACCCTCTGGTTCTAGGACATCTGGGCAGTTTTCCTTGATGATTTCCTAAAAGATGTTGTCTAAGCTCTTTTTGTCATCATGGTTTTCAGAAAGTCCAATAATTCTTAGATTGTTTCTCCTATATCTATTTTCAGGTCAGTTGTTTTTTCCAATGAGGTTTTTTACATTTTCTTCTAATTTTTCATTTTATTTTTTATTTTTTTGATTAATTCTTGAAGTCTCATTGAGTCATTCACTTCTATTTGTTCAATTATAATTTTTAGTGAATTGTTTTCTTCAGTTAGCTTTTTTATCTGTTTTTCAATGAATTGATTTCTTTTTCATATCTATTTTGTAAGGAGTTATAGGCTTTTTCTATTTCATCAAATCTATTTTTAAGGAGTTTTCTTCAAATAATTTTCACTTTTCTTTTTCTAAACACTCTTTCCAATTTCTCATTTTCTTTCCCCATTTTTCTTCTAACTTTTAAGATCCTTTTTGAATTCTTCCAAGAGAGCCTTCTGAAAAGGGGACCAGCTCAAACCATCTTTTGCAGCTTCATCTGGCAATGATTTGCCTTTAGGATCCTTGGGATTTGAATTCTATTCTCTTTTTTCCATAAAAGCTATCTATGGTCAGAATTATTTTTGCTTTTCTCCTCCTTTTTTTAAAAAGGTTGAGGTCTGCTCTTAAGGCACAGGGGTCAGTGCTGCTAACTGACTTCTGGGGCTGGGTAGGTGTGGCCAGGTCCCTGTTTTTCTGGGTTTCAGAGGCCCACTATTTGCCTTTTGTATTTGCTTTAAGTGTCTTACAGCTAATCTGCTGATCCACTGGCTTGTCACCAGGCCATAGGAGCCTTTGAGCCTCCCAGTAAATAGATTCTCTGGTGAGTGGACCCACAAGGCCCTGGATTACCACTCCAGCTCTCTGCCCCATGTTGTACTCAAAGCATTCTATCTTGCCAAAACCAGTTCAGAGGCTTGATCTGCTGTTGGTTTGAGGGAAGCTTGGAGGAGGTCATATAGAGACGTATCTAATTTCTGCATCTTGGACCTTATTTTGTCTGTGTATGGTTCAGATAGAATGGAAAGAAAACTTAGAGGAGCTCAAGGGGTTGAGAAACGGGAAGGTCTGGGGATTTGAAGAGGGAAGGCATTAAGATGGTAGAGAAGCCCATGAGGTAATTATTAGATTTGTGTGGGAGGAGGGAGAATGATCTGAGAGGCTATGTACATAGAAACAGTATGAAATGAATTTTAAGGGAGGAGATGTGAGTGCTTAGTTATAGTAGCATTTAGAGAGGGTTAAAATAGCAGACAGGACAAAATAGACCAACTCTTCCTCCTGGCTCCATAAGTCAGAGTTTTGATACAAAAAGTAGCTAACTTTGGAGAGAAAACCTCAGGAGAAATTTTGGTTTCAGTGAGCACTAAAAATGGAAAGATGCTATTAATAGGAGAGTTTGGATCATAAGATCCTAGGTTTAGAGCCAGAAAAGACTTTAGTGTTTATGATCTAATACCTTAATTTTAAAGGTAAAGAAAGGCAGACTAGTGATTTGCCTGGAGCCACATAGGTAATAATTAGGAATACCAGAATACCAGAACTTCTGACAAGAAATCCTGAACTCTTTTCCACAATAAAGAAAAAAGTCACAGATGGTGTGGCAAAAAGGAATGCAACAGAGGATGTGAATAGAAGATATTACTTTGG
Organism: Sminthopsis crassicaudata; assembly: GCF_048593235.1. Classification (NCBI taxonomy): domain Eukaryota; kingdom Metazoa; phylum Chordata; class Mammalia; order Dasyuromorphia; family Dasyuridae; genus Sminthopsis; species Sminthopsis crassicaudata. The sequence continues at coordinate 531,611,882 of NC_133619.1, read as the reverse complement.
AGGGGAAAAGGTAGAGAAATAACAGCTCTTATAGCCTTTGAGGAGCTGCTTTCTATATTATCCTACAAGCAGGGATTCTCAGGCAAAGAAAATCATATTGGTCTACCTCCAGCTATAAAAGGGGATTATGATTCAGGGTATACAAGCCATCCAGTGTACTTATTAAATCATACATTACATGAGATATCTATAAAGCACTTAGCACAATCTCTGATGCACAGTAGGTGCTATATATTATTTAAAAGAAGAAGAAGAGGAAGACATGGCAAGAAAAGTTTGCTTGGTGCACTGAGTCCAACCAAGAACAATCTCTCCAAAGCATCTCTAGTTTCCCATCCCCTGGTGTGGCCAAATTATTGGCCCCATTTAGGCTTTCATTATCCTGAGTGTATCCATCCCTTATTTCTCTTGCTCTTCTGTTTCATTTGAGGGTTGGATTTTGTGTTGTAGCTGTTGTTTTGGTTTTTGTTTGTTTTAGACCCTGGACCTTCCTTTATCAATCAAAATTAACAATTGTTGGTCTGGCTGATTTCTTTGAGGAATTCTCAGTAGGTTACATAATTGCATGAAAACAGTGGGCATATATACTTTTAAGATAACCATCAGATGATCATTGCTCCCATATGTTATACTATATAGAGTAAGCTTGGATCATTATACAAAACTGATATTCTTGTTTACAAATATAACCTGAATTAGATGACCACTGAGGTTCCTTCCACTGCTGAGAAGCTATGATCACCTGAATCATGTTTAAGCTAGGTAGACAAGAATTGACAGAAAGAATCCTCTGAAATCTACTCAGAGGAAAATTTGTAAGAGAACACCTTGTAGAGGACATCTATCTGTGATAAGTTCAAATTATCATGTCCAGGCTTTCTCTATCCTGCAGGAGAGAAAGAACTTAAGGATGTGAATTTTATTTTTGAAAAACAGTAGAAAATAGATGTATCACAGAACTAGACATATGCAAATGTCACATGTTCTAAAAGAATGAATAAGATGAAATTTACCCATTATAGCAGAGTAGGCTTGATGATAATATTTGGCAAAAATCTAAAATGTGTGGCTACAGAGATGGTTTATGGGTACTTAAAATAGAAGAGATTATTGCTCAGAACCAACATTTGTTCATTACAAATTATCCATAGCAGACTAAATTTATTTCCTTTTAAAATAAGATAACTAATGTGAAAAGATAAAAAAAAACCTAATAGTACTTCTGATTTCTAGTATTGATTTTACAATGCACTTGCTTTTGTGTTATACTGATTTTTAAAATTATTAGTATCTGCCTGAACTCACCTTGCTTAGAAAGAGATCTTTACTAATATGAATTAGTTTAAAAGTATAATTGAAAAGGAATGGTGTTCTCACTCATGTAGTTAATCCCTGGGATATCTGCTTATTGTCAGTAAACCCTAACCAGCTTAACCTGGTGTCACCCCACAAAAGACATGCCATTTATCTTTGTTTGTCTTTGTATGGTGAGGTGAAATTTGATCTTCCCCAGGGGACATTAAATCTGGTGCTTGTGATCCCCTATCAACAATTATAATAGAAAGATAAATCCCATTAAACAGTGAACATTTCTTAACTGCCAAAGGATGCCAAGCTACTTCCCAATTGTTATTGTTTTGGGAGCAATTCTTCATGAAAACTCATTTGAGATTATCTTGGCAGAGACATTGGAGTGGTTTGCCATTTTCTTCTTTAGCTCATTTTTTAGGTACAGAAACTGAAGCAAAGAGGTTAAGTGACTTGCCTCTGATCATATTGCTAGTAAGTGTCTGAAGCCATATTTGAACTTATGAAAATAAGGCTTCCTGATTTCCTCCTTTTTACAAAGACCATGATATCTTTGTGGGGAAAATGGAGAGACTAAGATGACTGGAAACTAATATAACTAAGGAGACATAGATCTGGCTATATTACTGGAACCAAAGAGCATTGATTTCAACTTTGTGACAGGTCTTAAAAGTGTGTTTCAAGCCTTGGCAACTCTATTTTCAAGAACACTAACTTTCTATATATGTGTGTATATATTACATATATATAAACGCACACATATATACATATATAATACATATGCATATATATAAACACACATACATAAGTAGCTAGAAAATGATTTTTACATATCTACACATATGTATATTCATATATATAAATGCTTCTGAATGACAGGTTTCTGAAGAATTAAAGTTGCCATCAAAAGGGCAAAGGAGAGACATCGTGTTAGGTATGAATAGGTATGCAACCTATTACCAACCAAGAACTAGGCAAGCATAATCTCAGAGGCATATGACCAGAAAAGAAGATGGCCTGGCCATGTAGCTAAAACAGAGAGGAATGAGACTATATACACAAGGCCAAGAGAACTAAAGGAAAGATACCATCATATTAAATGGGTCTTCTGGATATTTTATAGAAGGACTTAGACAAGAGCTGTTTAAAGTGAGCAAGCATAGGTGAATTGAAATCCATAACAATTCAACAAGTATTTATTAAGCCTTTCCTATGTGCCAGGTACTATGGTAATTATTAATAATATAAATGGAAGAAGAAAGATCATCCTTACCTTCAAGGAGCTTAAATTATAATGGGGGAAGAGTGTACATAAAGTGGGGGGCAGTCAATCAAAGAGAGAAAGATTATAAGGTCAAAGGTTACTTTTAATGTGTGAACTAACAGAAGTGTAGTTCAGGAGTGGAATGAGTTTCCAAGATGAAGTTTCTGGGACACTGTAAAGAAAATGCAGGAATCAAAAGTGTTAACTGGAAGAAGTAAAATGAAAATGAAATATAAATGAAAAATATAAATAAAATATATATCTATGAAATCTCAGATTCAATGAAAGACATGTGTGTGTGTGTGTGTGTGTGTGTGTGTGTAGAGAAAGGGAGAATACAAATATTTATCAAGAAATTTTACCTAAAAACATAAATTTTTATCCAATCCAAAAAAAAAATTTTTTTATCCAAACATCTTTTTAGTTCAGTTAAATAGATTAAAAGATTTGTTTTTTCTAATGTCTGTCCCACTACTGGGGTGGGGGGGGGTAGGAGTGAGGGGTGAGGGGGGGAAAAACACTCTAATGTATTGGTTCATTAATATTCCCATTTTGGTGAGGGTTAGGAAAGGATGTTATGTTAATAGACTTCTGAAATGGTGTCAGCATCTAAGGTTCTATTACTATAGCAACCAAGAATAATGAAAAGACTAAATGTCAAATACATTCTATGTTGCCATGGCAACAATCAGCTGCTTTACAAAATGTGTTTACTGTTCTACTATGGTCAATTCTGGAGACACCTTCAGCTATAGAAACATTCAAATTGAGGAGAATAGAGTTCAAATTTACTGACACCTCAAAAAAGACAGGAATCCTTCAGGAGACGAAAACAATTTGTTTCACTGTCCATCATATAAGAAACTCACAGATCGAGTCCACAATGTATTAAAGTTTTTTTTTAAAGGAATTCAAGGGAACAGAAATATTCACCACTGTTCAATAAGTATTCATCCTGTTTATAACTGAAAAAATTGAAGCATGAAGTTTTTAGCATTTCTGCATTGTCATTTCATATATTCTCAAAGCCATTTCACTAAGCTTTCAAAAATAGGGAATTTGCAAAATTGAAAAAGAGGACTTTTTTTTAAAGCAGTAGCACGAGTCTGTGAGCATACCAGGTAACACGGCTGGAGTTGGCAAAACTAAAAAATACATAAAACATATTTCTAGTCCCTTTTAAATTCACCCTGCAGGACACTAGCTTTCTAAGAGGCCTCCTGACTGCACAAAAAATAATCTCTTAGTGATGTCCAGAGACACAGAAAGAGAGACAGACTGAGAGACAGAGAAAGCAAGAAGAGGACAAGGAGCACAAAGAATAGGAGATGGAGGAAAGGAGATAGGGGAGAGAGAGAGAAAATAAGAGATGGAAAAATATCATTGAAGGTTTCCTTTAACACTCAACTTGAGCAGTAAGTAGTCAAGATAGGATGTTAAGGCCATAAATGACTCTGGGAATTGACATACATATTTGAGGATTAATGATGGTTCATTTTATGATTTCTATTTTTCCCCCTTTAATAAAATGTTTCTCTAATATTTTGAACTACAAGTTTGCAAGTGAACAAACAGCTCACTGGAGAGAATAATCTAGATAGTTTCCCAGATTTCCAATGAGACAAATAAATGAAAAAAAAAAATTCCAAAAAGTAGCATGAGAAAGTCTCTAAGTATTGTATACTAACCTTGTTCTTTCCAAGCTGAACATCTTCAATTTCTTAGTTTCAAGGCTGGATTTCAGGGAGGTGATAGATTTACTTTTCAGATTTTACTATATTTTAACTCTAGGTGTCTTGATTAAAAATAGAAATACTTTGTATAGAATACTTTATTATTTAAATATCTTTAGATAATTGCTCATATTTTCCCTTTAATTTTATATTTCAGTATGATATGCATTAAAAGGCCCTGAGATTTTGCAGATGATAAAAATTCATTTACCAGCAGTTTGAACAAACCCTCAGTTTGAACAAACCCTCAAAGGAATTCAGTGCCTAACCATTTCTGATTATAATTTGAAAAGGGAAATAAAAATAAATTGTTGTCTATAAATAATAGTGGAACAAAAGAGTAATCAAAATAGCAGTATAATTTTATTGGCTGTTTGTATTACTGGAGGGCAAGAATCATGTAATTTAAATTTAGCTAAGAGACTATTAATCTGTAATATTAGTCCATAACATAGTTCAATCACTCTTACAACTTTTAGACATTCTAAGTAATGAAGGGCAGGCTCATTGTTCAATAATAACTCCCATGGATAATAATGTTTTAATGCTGAACAAAAGATGAATGTAGATTGCTTCTTGTAATGAAAGAGAAAACACTGATGAAATGCTGCTTCCCAATGATTCTGCTTATAGGATGAGTTATCAAAAAGCTTCCTATTTGCCCAGAAACATTCAACAATTGGATGTTCTCATTATCAGTTACTATATTTGCCAAATATAGATCACCGATTCTCAAAAAAATCAATATATGAGGAGGTTGGGGGGAAGACAATGCCAGAATCACAACTTCCATTGTGTCTTCCTTAATATTTATACACAGATACAGTGTAAAACTTTTTTGATCAAATTATTAATGTAGAGTTATTTTCTGGCTCACAAACTCAAAAAAAGTCTATTTTCTAATGCCATTGGCATTTCCAATGTGTTCCCTCCAATATTTGTCACCAGTAACCAGATATCAATTAGCTTTTACAAAGGGATATGAACATTTCATTTGTTTTGTTTTTTCCTACATCAAAATGTATGGAGTATCCACTGTGTACAGGGCTTTTTGCCTAAAATAAAGACCAAGACTTCAATTGGATCTTAAAAATAATTTCCTTGGAAGATTCTGAGAAGATGGCAGAGAAAATTCCAAGCTCCCCAGATTTCCCTTACAAACCAAACAAAATTGGGCCTCAGGGAGAAGTAGAATGGGGAAGACAGGAAGAAAGACCACTAGAAGAAAAAGGTTGGTGTGAGATATAAATACCTTCAGGATAGTTCCACTATACCAACAACATGGGAGTCCTGTGAATAGCTTCACTCAAAGGCAGTCTCATCTTGAACCACAAGAACTTTCACCCTCCAGACAGTGTTGGGAATCAGGTGTTTGAGTCAGGGAAAGTTGAAAGGACCTCTGCTGATTAGGAACACCCTGCCCAGCTGTACTGCTGAGACAACATGTGGTGAAAAGGAACCAGTACACCTGGTGAATGCAGAAGCAGAGGAATAGAGAAGTTGCTGGGCTGGCTACAGTCACTTACAGGAGAGTGGAGTTCTTGGTTTTGGGTTCCAGGTAAGAAGGCAGAACTGAAGTGAAGCCAAAAGCACCATCCTCTGCTGGAACTCTGTCTTCCCAGAAATCAGCAGGAGTCAGGCTAATCAAAAGTCTTTATTCTTGGTCACTTGAGCTAGCTGTCAGGGGATTAGATCTAGTAATCTCTACACCACCTTCCTCTCCCTCCACCACCAGGAGGGCCCTACTACTCCACCCACACACATCATTTCCTCCTCTTTGTCCCACCAATCAAGTCAGCACAGAACAGCAGGGGAGGGTCAACTTTCAATCATGCTAATAGAGAATCGTCCAATTGGCAATTAGTCTCATGTGCTCCATTATCCAAGTGTATTTGCTCAGTTCTAGCCCTTTACATCTCCCACTTTCTTTTGTTTTAGAACACATAGTTTTTAGAACATACCTGACTTTTCAGTGAGGTGAGAACCCCAAAAAGGAGGTGATCACACCCCCCCCACGACTTCTCAGGATGGGAGATGAAAGCACTAAAAAGGAGATAATCACGCCCTCCCTGACATCTCGGGAATGGAGATGAAAAGCACCAAAGGAAAGTGGGAATTGCTAGCAGGTTTTGGGTTGAAGGGTCTTATTAGAGACCCATGCACAAACCCATCAGCATGGAAGTTATTACACAAGCACATAGCAATAATGCAGAGGCTATTAGTGGTGACTCTCCCCACAGTCAGTGCAGACTCGATGTGGTGTAACAAACAGGAATTGTACATGCAAGTAGTGATATAACAAACAATATAAATCAACATGATTTTGTAAAAGATTTCCAGAAGTCCAAGAAGGAGGGTATGTAAACACCAGACACACATACGCCTTCTTCAGCAACCAAGAGATAGTCCCAAACCAATCTATTGTCCATTGCTTCACATGTTAGGGAATCCAATGATCCCCACAAGTTTTTGAAGTCCCACATCAGTCTTTTTATATGTTAGGGAATCCAATGATCCCTACAGGTTTTGAAGTCCAGCAACAGTCTTATGATGCCTCAGAGAATCCAATGATTCCTGAGGACTTTCAGTCCTACAATAGTCTTATGATGCCTCAGAGAATCCAATGATTCCTGAGGATTTCAGTCCTACAATAGTCTTATGATGCCTCAGAGAATCCAATGATTCCTGAGGATTTCAGTCCTACAATAGTCTTATGATGCCTCAGAGAATCCAATGATTCCTGAGGACTTTCAGTCCTACAATAGTCTTATGATGTCTCAGAGAATCCAATGATTCCTGAGGATTTCAGTCCTACAATAGTCTTATGATGCCTCAGAGAATCCAATGATTCCTGAGGATTTCAGTCCTACGATAGTCTTATGATGCCTCAGAGAATCCAATGATTCCTGAGGATTTCAGTCCTACGATAGTCTTATGATGCCTCAGAGAATCCAATGATTCCTGAGGATTTCAGTCCTACGATAGTCTTATGATGCCTCAGAGAATCCAATGATTCCTGAGGATTTCAGTCCTACGATAGTCTTATGATGCCTCAGAGAATCCAATGATTCCTGAGGATTTCAGTCCTACGATAGTCTTATGATGCCTCAGAGAATCCAATGATTCCTGAGGATTTCAGTCCTACGATAGTCTTATGATGTCTCAGAGAATCCAATGATTCCTGAGGATTTCAGTCCTACGATAGTCTTATGATGCCTCAGAGAATCCAATGATTCCTGAGGATTTCAGTCCTACGATAGTCTTATGATGCCTCAGAGAATCCAATGATTCCTGAGGATTTCAGTCCTACGATAGTCTTATGATGCCTCAGAGAATCCAATGATTCCTGAGGATTTCAGTCCTACGATAGTCTTATGATGCCTCAGAGAATCCAATGATTCCTGAGGATTTCAGTCCTACAATAGTCTTATGATGTCTCAGAGAATCCAATGATTCCTGAGGATTTTCAAGTCCAACAGTTTTTGATGTCCATGGGTCAAACGCCATAACTGCCAGACTCTTTCAGTGGTGGCCACAGTCAGCAACGGAACCACCCAATGTTTCTTGGGTCTTCTTCATTTCAAGGGTCTGCTCTGTCTCTCTCCAATGGACAAGGTGAATACAGCTTGTTGGCACCCATCTGATTCCTTCTCCATCTGTAGAGATATAAGCAAACCCTCTCCCCCAAGCAGTTAACCTATCTGGTCCCTTCCATTCACCACTTTCTGGGTCTCTCCACATGACCTGGCAATTATCTAAAGATAGTGGAGCTGCTCGTACTGGACACTGCCCTTCCGGTGGGTTATAAAACCTGTCTGCTGGAGCCAGTGCATCTTTGTCAAAAATTAAAAAATTAATGGTATAGAGAACTAAATTTAGAAGGTCTCTAGGGACCATGGCTCCCCCTTTCTTTTGTTTTTGGAGGAGTGTCTTAATATCTCTGTTTCTTCTCTCTACTTTGTCTGCCCTTGAGGATTAAATGGTATGCCAATGGTATATAAAATCTTATACTGTGCACAAAAGTGTGCAAAATGTTTAGAAGTATATGCAGGTCCATTGTCTGTTTTTATTGCTTGTGGCACACCCATAACTGCTTGTATAAGTAATTCAGTGACCACTCGGGCTGTCTCTTTTGCTGCTGGCATTGCAAAAGTGAATCCTGAAAAGGTGTCTACCACAACGTGGATAAAAGACAAATGACCAAAAGATTTATAATGGGCCACATCCATTTGCCAAATTTCATTAGGTCTCAAACCACAAGGATTCTTCCCTGGAGGGAGTGTAGGAGCATGGAAAGGAAGGCAAGCTGTACAGGCTTTTACTATGCTCCTAGCTTCTTCTCTTGTTATTCCAAATTGTAAATGTAAAGCTCGGGCAGCCTGATGATATTTAGAATGAGATTCTTGTGATTCTTGAAATAAAGGAGTACTGGCCAGCATGGTTAGAAGGCTATCTGCCTTTGAATTACCATCAAAAATAGGACCTGGAAGGCTACTATGGGAGTGGACATGCAAAATAAATACTACCTGGATGCTTTCTCACTCACTCTTGAAGTTCCTTAAAGAGCTGATATATATTGGAGGCTTCAAATTTTATTTGGGCTGTGGCAATTCTTTGTACCATACCTATTGAATAGGCCGAATCAGATATTATATTTATGTCTCTGGATAATAAGCAAGAGCTAGAATGATTGCATACAATTCATTCTGCTGAATGGATTTAAAAGGAGTTCTGATTACTCTCTTTATAATTAAGTCACAGGACAGCTAGGTGGCGCAGTGGATAGAGGACCAGCCCTGAATTCAGGAGGACCTGAGTTCAAATCTGGTCTCAGACACTTAACACTTCCTAGCTGTGTGACCCTGGGCAAGTCACTTAACCCCAGCCTTAGGGAAAAAAAAATTTATATATATGTATATATATATATATATGCATATATATAGTTAAGTCACAAGAGTATACAGAGCAAATATTATGTTTGGATGCATCTGTAAAGATAGTTGGTTCTTTAAGAGGAACTTTAGAAACCTTTTCTTCAAGAATCCATCGCCAATTATGTAACAGTCTGGTTATCTTTAATGGAGACCTGTGTGTAAAATTTGGAGCCATGGCTAATAAAATTTGCCACTCTGAGATGGTTTCACAGCACACATTAACTTGTGCATTATGGCAGAAATTAGATATGGACCCACACTTAACAACATATACCAAGATAAGATCAAAATGGGTCCATGATTTAGGCATAAAGAATAAGATCATAAATAGATTAGAGAAACAGAGGATAGTCTACCTCTCAGACCTATGGAGGAGGAAGGAATTGATGACTAGAGGAGAACTAGAGATCATGATTGATCACAAAATAGAAGATTTTGATTACATCAAACTAAAAAGTTTCTGTACAAACAACACTAATGCAAACAAGATTAGAAGGGAAGTAACAAATTGGGAAGATATTTTTACAGTTAAAGGTTCTGATAAAAGTCTCATTTCCAAAATATATAGAGAATTGATCCTAATTTATAAAAAATTAAACCATTCTCCAATTGATAAATGGTCAAAGGATATGAACAGACAATTCTCAGATAATGAAATTGAAATTATATCCACTCATATGAAAAAGTGTTCCAAAACACTACTGATCAGAGAATGCAAATTAAGACAACTCTGAGATACCACTACACACCTGTCAGATTGGCTAAGATGACAGGAACAAATAATGATGAATGTTGGAGGGGAAAACTGGGACACTGATATATTGTTGGTGGAGTTGTGAAAGAATCTGGCCATTCTGGAGAGCAATTTGGAACTATACCCAACAAATTATCAAACTGTGCATACCCTTTGATCCAGCAGTGCTACACCTGGGCTTATATACCAAAGAAATACTAAAGAGGGGAAAGGGACCTGTGTGTGCCAAAATGTTTGTAGCAGCTTTTTTTATAGTGGCTAAAAACTGGAAGATGAATGGATGTCCATCAATTGGAGAATGGTTGGGTAAATTATGGTATATGAAGACTATGGAATATTATTGCTCTGTAAGAAATGACCAGCAGGAGGAATACAGAGAGGCTTGGAGAGACTTGCATGAACTGATGCTGAGTGAAATGAGCAGAATCAGAAGATCACTATACACTTCAACAATGATACTGTATGAGGACATATTATGATGGAAGTGGAAATCTTCAACATAAAGAAGATCCAACTCACTTCCAGCTGATCAATGATGGACAGAAACAACTACACCAGCGAAAAGAACACTGGGAATTGAATGTAAAATATTAACACTACTGTCTAACTACCCAGGTTACTTATACCTTTGGAATCCAATACTTAATGTGCAACAAGAAAATTGGATTTACACACATAAATTGTATCTAGGTTATACTGTAACACATGTAAAATGTATGGGATTGCCTGTAATCTAGGGGAGGGAATAGAGGGAGGGAGGGGAAAATTTGGAAAAATGAATACAAGGGATATTGTTATAAAAAAATTACTCATGCATATATACTGTCAAAAAAATGTATAATTATAAAATTAATTAAAAAAAAAAAAACAACAAAACTTGTGCATTAGTATAAAAGGTGTATATCTTGTCAGGTTTTATCCCAGATAATTGTACTGCTTGCTTAATAGCCTTTAATAAAATTCTAGCCACAAGCACTGGGTAAGGAATAAGGCTTTGTTCTGGTTGTGCTGGGAGCTTCACCCACTCTATCACACTGTCTCCTTGATGAAGGACTGCTGTGGGTGCCTCTTGTGTAGCAAAAGCTGATATTTCCAAGAGTTTTTGAGTGATTCTTTCAACCACATTGGATAAAGGCAATTCAACTTGTCTCAAAGCCTCTTGAGCTTCTTTTGTAAGCCTGCGTGGTAAATTTAAAGGACTGTCTCCCTTTAAAATGTCATATAATGGTTGGAATTGACAGGTAGTCAAGCCTAGCATGGGACGCATCCATTGGATATCTCCTATCAATTTCTGGAAGTCATTTCAGATGTTTAGCTTCTCTGTTCTTAAGGAGAATTTCTGTACTGTAAGCACCTTAGGGTATACTTCATATCCTAAATATTGAAAAGGAGCATGTCTTTGAATCTTTTCTGAAGCTATGTGCAATTTATAATTCCTTAGTGTTTCTTTAGTTTTTTGCAGACATGCTTCTAACATTTGTTCCTCAGGTGCACATCTCAATATATCATCCATGTAATGTAATAAGATTACTTTTGGAAATGCTTTTCTTACTGGAGTAAGATCAGCAGCAACATACATTTGACACATAGTAGGGCTGTTTTTCATTCCCTGTGGCAAAACTGTCCATTCGTTTCTTTTATAAGGCTCAGCTAAGTTAACGCTGGGCACTGAAAAAGTAAATCTTTTCATATCCTCCTTATCTAGAGGGATGGAATAGAAACAATCCTTAATGTCTATAACCCACAGAGGCCATTCTCTAGGCAATTGAGTAGGAGATGGAAGTCCAGGCTGAAGAGTTCCCATATTTTCCATCTCTTCATTTACCTTTCTTAAATCAGTCAACATCCTCCATTTTCCAGATTTCTTTTTTACAACAAATACTGGGGAATTCCAAGGACTTAGAGAAGATTGTAAGTGTCCTTGGTCAAGTTGCTCCTGTACTATGTCTAGTAAGGCCTGAATTTTATTGCTACTTAAGGGCCACTGTTCTATCCACACTGGTGTATCAGTTTTCCATTGGATAGAAACAGGTGAAAGTGTTGGCAGGCCTTCAACAGCAGCTCTGCCTAAAAAACCGAAGTACTCATTTTTAACCCTAATTGTTGTAAAAGTCTCTTCCCCACAGATTGATGGGGATTTTTTCAACTATAAAAGGAGTAAAAACTCCTGTTTCACCTTCAAATATCCATCTTAAAGGGGTAGCACTAACTTCAGCTACTATTGATCCTCCTACCCCAGACATGTAGGTGTCTGCCTTAGTCTTTGGCCAGTGACTGGGCCATTTGGCACCTCTAATGACTGCGATCTGCACCAGTGTCTGCCAATCCTTCTAATAGTATGTCATTTATATAGATGGGGAGCTTAGGTCGGTCAGCTGTCACAGCTGCTGTCAAGTATATTCCTGGGTTTTGCTGCTTGGAGTCAGAAGATGGGTGACTGTCACCAGATTGCTTATTAGGGGTTTGTATCAATAAACCCGATGCTACTATTTCCCCTGGTTGATAAGTCACACATTGTTTACCTGTGTTAGTGACTGGGATATTATCTACACATTCCCCAGTTTCCCACATCAGTGTATGAATGAACACTGTCTTGTAAGTACTCTCAGGAGGTGAAATGGTCAAGCCTACTGTGCCTGGAGGCAAGGGATCCATAGGCTGGAGAGGAACAGATTTCACCTCTCCAGGACGTATCTCAGTTGTCTCAGCTGCATACAACTCTATCCTCTCTAATTGTAGTCCCTTTCTCCCATCAGGTTGCTTCCTGGCTGATTGGTCATGTCTGGGTATTGGACTTGGAGGCACTCTCTGGGTGTGGCATCGGCTGCCATCATGCCCCAAGTGTTTTTTGTCTGGGGCCCTGGAGCTGGGCCCCTCATCCTGTTTCCCTGAATCAGTCTACACTTTGATGCCCAATGGAAGCCTCTGTTGCATTTTGGACATGGGGTTTTGGGTCTTGTTTTCCCACCCTGTTTTCTCACTCTGTCTCTATGCCAACATTGAGCTTTCAGATGGCCTACTTTACCGCATTGAAAGCATTGACGAGTCTCTCTGGAAGTCCCTTGCCAAAAGGGACGCTGTCTTCCCATGTTGGGATCTTGGGAAGTCTGCACCATAGCCTGGCTATAAAAGGTATTTGTGCCCCCTATGGCATAGCATCTTATGATCTCCTCTAAAGGAGCATCCCTATGTAGTCCTAGTATAATCCTTCTACAAACCTCATTGGCATTTTCTTTAGCAAGTTGCCTTACCAAAGGGTCTGTTACTATATTTTCACCATTAGTCCGTATGACAGCTGTCTGTAAACGTGCCATAAAATCAGCAAAGGGTTTATTTGTTCCTTGTACAATTTTTGTGAAGGTCTCACCCTTGTTGTTTTTACTGGGGAGAGAAGCCCATGCTTTGATAGCAGCAGCAGCATTTTCTCAAATGCTACTATGGAGTAATTAATCTGTACTGAAGCTTCTGCATAAGAACTTACACCTGTTAGTAGGTCACAGGTGATTGAAGTATTAACTCCACTTTGACTATTTTGTTGGGCTTGAATCCTACAGAGCTCAGTATATTCAGAAAACCACAACAAGTTTTGTCCAGGTTCTAAGCACACCCTTGTAATGGCTTTCCAGTCACTAGGGGTTAAGACTTCATAAGCCAAATTCTGTAGTAACATCTTAACATAAGCTGATGTAGCCCCATAGAGAATGCAAGCTTTTTTCAGGTCTTTGAAGATGTCCATATCAAAAGGAGTGTATTATACTGTTGAATCACGGGAAAAATTTGAAGTTTGAAATCATTATCTATTTCTTTTCCATTTTGAGCCAGTTGAAAAATCGGCTTTTTGTAATCTAGTTATAGGAGTTGGTGATTGGGGGGGGGAGGTGCTGATGATCTCACCACCCCTCCCACTACTCCTCCTCCCTCCGTCCCTGAAGGTGGAGTTGATGTAGGCCTGTCAATAATCTGCTCTCTAGGCGGAGTTGAAGCTTCTTCAAGAGAATCAGAGTCATCACACCCTAATTCATCATTTAAATCCCCTTGCTCTCAGGCAAGGTCTTGAGATTGCTTATCTTCTATCTTTTTTTCCTCACACTTCCTCCTCTGTTCATTTTTAAAACTTTTCCTTCTCCTATAACTTGCTTGATAGTTTAAGTCTAATTGAACTACGTTGTATATATAAAATACCTCTGCAGAAATTGAACAAGGCCCATTTTTTGTGTAAAATTCTTTCAGTTGAAGTCCCACTAGCTTCCAATTATCTACATTTAGTTTTTCTTCCTCTAAGAACCAAGGGGACGTGTGTTTTAATGTACCCAAGAGTTTACCAATCTGTACCCAGGTTACAAGTAAACTCTGCTCCTCAGTTATCGTAATTATACTCTCTATAGCACCACTCCTGGGTGAGGCTAGTGCTGGGGTTGGAGCAGGGTCAGCTAAGGTTGAGAGAATGTCTATAGCTAACATCTGCCCCATTTCAGCTATAAGAGATTGCTGGTTTAGCCCTTAACAAAGTAAGTTCCTTATTTGTCTATTAGAATACTCACCTAATCTCCTGGTCACCAGAGGACTTCAGTGGAGATAGGGTGCCTGGTCCACGTTGGATGCAAAATGCTGGAACTCTGTCTTCCCAGAAATCAGCTGGAGTCAGGCCAGTCAAAAGTCTTTATTCTTGGTCTCTTGAGCTAGCTGTCAGGAGATTAGTTTTAGTAATCTCTACACCACCTTCCTCTCCCTCCACCACCAGGAAGGCCCTACTACTCCACCCACACACGTCATTTCCCCCTCTTTGTCCCACCAATCAAGCCAGCACAGAACAGCTGGGGAGGGTCAACCTTCAAACATGTTAATAGAGAACTGTCCAATTGGCAATTAGTCACATGTGCTCCATCATCCCAAGTACATTTGCTCAGTCAGTTCTAGCCCTTTACAATCCTCCCCATCTCAGGACTACATGTGATTATACTAACAAGCTCTTATTAAAAAAAAAAAAAAAAAAAAGGCAAATCAGAAAGAATCCAACCATAGAAAGTCACAATGGCAATAGGGAAGACTGAGGAGTTTATCTTCAGAGGAGGATGGTGAATTAAAAAAAAAAAAAAAAAAAAAAAAGTCTCTCCTGTCTGAAAGAGTAACATTAAATGTTACATGATCAAAAAAAAAAAAATTATAGAATTTGATTTAAAAATTAAATGAGAGAGATTGAGGGAAAATTAAAATAAAATAAAATAAGAACTGAGGGAAAACAAGAAGATTATGAAATGAAAGTCAACCAATTAGAAAAGGAGATCCAGAGTCTTAAAGAAGAAAATGATTCTTTGAATTGGACTAGGGGAAGCTGGTGAAATTATAAGAGACCAAGAAATAATAAAACAAATATAAAAAATGAAAAAAATAGAAGAGTATGAGACATCTTGTAAGAAAAACAACAGATTTAAACAATAGATCAACAAGAGAAAATTTAAGAATAATTGATCTACCTGAAAAGTATGATCAAAAAAAGAACCTTGACAAGAAATAATTAAAGGAAATTGTACTGAAGTGATAGAACAAGAGGGAAAAGTAGAAATAGAAAAAAAAAAAATCCACTAATCACCATCTCAAAAAGATTCAGTGAAAATCTACAGAAATTCACTGCTAAATTCCACAAATCCACAGATCAAAGAGAAAATTTTACAACCACCAATAATCCCTCTCCCTACCCCAAATAAAAAATATGCTAGAGTTACAATTAGAATTGCATAGGACCTGTTAGTAGTGACAGTAAAAGACTGCAGGTGCTGGAATACTCTTTATTAACAATCAAAAGAACTAGCCTTGTGGCTGAAAATATTACATCCAATAAAATTAAGAATGATATTGATTGAAAAAAAAAGTGGATATTTTCAGGAGACTTTCAAACAGACCTGAAGACTTAATAGAAAATTTAACATTGAGTCAATATCAAAGATTAATTTCAAGGGACTCAAGGACAAACTATGTTTTATATGTAGCAGTGTAAATCATATGTCTAAGACTGTCATTAGTAATTGAATAGTACAAAAGGAAGATTGGGGTAGAGCTAAGTTTGATGTTTTTTAAAAAGCAAAACTATGTAGGAAAAGGTAAAAACAATAATTATGCTATATGAATGAGGTGTGAGAGCAAGAACTGACACACAGGTATTATATGGGGAGGAGGCCTGGTGGTTCTGAAATCCAACTCACATCAGGAATGGGTTGAAGAGGGAACAACACATATGCAGCCAGAAGGGTATAACACCCTTCAAAATCTAAGAAGAATAAAGGGGGGGGAATAGGATAAAACCATACACAATGATATGTAAATTAATAGAAGTGAGATAAAGAGAGAGAGAGAGAAAAGGTGAGAGTGAAGATAAGGGAGGGATTCTTGGAGGGAGGGGGTAGTGATGAGATTAAGTAATAGCAAGGCAAATTAACCAGTAGTAGAATTAGCTGAGAAAGGAAATAAAAGATATATGCAAATACAATTATGATGATCAGGAGTAGAATTTATTAGGGGAAAAAAAAAGTAGGCATAGTAATCATTGATTTCAAAGTCAAACTTTAAAAGATTGAGAAAAATCTACATTATATGTCAGCCATATAATAATGTTTTAGGTGTATATGTATATGTGTATGTGACTATGCATGTATACACAGATATATGTACATAACTGTAGAGGGGTATAAACACACAATCACTCTCATATACCTCCATGTTTTAACCTACTTAGGGAAGGGGGGAGAGGAAAGAAGAAAAAAAGAATAAAGTAAAAAGTATCACAGCAGAGAACAAAGGAAAGCCTACCCAGAAGCAAAGAAAAAAGGGACAGTTATGAATACAAATGTTTTCTATTATTATATATGTTTTCTTGAAATAGAAATGTGTTATATATTTTGAATTCTCCCTTATGTTCTGTTGTATTCATAATAATTTTTTTCAGTTTGATTTTTTTTCTTTTGTATTTAAGTTTTAAATAAAGAAATAATGTGCTTCTTTTCTTTTATAGATTAGGAAATATTCTCTGAGGAATTTGTTAGTTGAATTTTGATTTGAGTTTTGCACAATGATTGGTACATAGTAGACACATAATAGGCAGTTAGGTGGCCCAGTGGATAGATACTAAGCCTGAAGTCAAGAAGACTTATAGTCTTGAATTCAAATCCACCCTCAGACACTTACTAGCTGTGTGATCCTAGGCAAACCATTTAACCCTATTTGCCTCAATTTCCTTATCTGTAAAATGAGTTGTAGAATGAAACAGCAAAACATCCAGTGTCTTTGCCAAGAAATCCCCACATGGCATTATGAAGAGTCAAGCAGAACTGAACTATGACAAACTACATAAATAATACTTTTTTTTCATCCATCCATTCAAGTAATTTACCTCAGGTCACATATATGATAAAGCACAGCATCAGAACTGAGACTTAGGTTCTTTAACTCCAAAAGTTAACTTTTTCATGACTTGTTCTATACTACCTCTCATGTGTTACCTTTTCCAAGCAACATAGTATCTTAAACTTGAAAGTTTCTTTAAAGCAAAAAATGACATCCACTTCCACAACTCATGAGGCCTTTTGGCACTCTTATCATATCACATTACTTCTGGATGTTGAAGCCTATGACAATTATTCCCTTAATCTGACTATCTGTAAGCTTAGGAGTTTTTAGTCACCCCTTCACTAATACCATAGGATCATAGCTATAGAGTTGGAAGGACCTTAAAAGCCGCCTAATACAAATCCTTCATTTCACATAGAAGAGAAAACCCAGAGAGATTAAAAATATGTACCAACATCACGCAATAAATGACAAAAGCTTTGGACCTTGGTCAATTAACTTCAGTTTACATCACCCTACTTCTCCTGACCACCTATTTTATTTCAGTACCAAGCAAGCCATGCTGGTAGTAACTAAAACATGATGTGGCCCTCTAATAATTGTTCAGCATAATTGATTAATGCTAATAAAAAAATTTGCCTAGTTTTATAACTTGGCCAAGAGCCAGCTCTGCTAGCCAGACTTAATTAACTATTACTTCTTTACAACATAGTGAGTCTTGAAGAAAGGAAGTAATTATTTTTCCCCAGAAGTCATAGCTAGTGATAGATTAAGAGGGAAATTGTCAGATCTTTGGCATGCAGTCTCAGATCTAGAGAGAATATGCATATCCAAATTTAGACTGATTATTGGAAAGGAGCCCAGATCAAAATGAATGTAGAAACTGTTGGATCACAGCATGCAACAATATGCAAATTACTTGGGGCAAACTTTGATATAGTTTTCTTTTGTGACAACAATAGTCATGTATATGTGCTTCTACTGACAAACATCTGACCTTGACTAGTTGAAATCATATTGAACGAGTATTCCCAACTTTTGTTAGGTCCCTATTAGTTGGGTACTAAATTTTGTGCCATGCACCTGTCTTTCATTGTTTTCTTTGTTGTATTTTTCCTTTCTATGGTTTTGAAGAATCAGTATTACTCTAAAGAAAGGTGAAAGAGTTGCAGCCCTTAAAGAGTGTGCTTCAGGGACTATTAGAGATATTGGAACAACTGTTAATGTAGAAAGTGAATTGTTTCAGGGAGCATGCAAACCTGCTATGAAATAGGATCAGTCATACTGAAGCACAAACCATTCTTGCAAAAAGCCTAATTAATTCTCAGGATATAAACAAAGACATTCAGATGGAGACCTGGCAGCTGGGGTGAGAATAGGAGCTATAAGTGATTCCTTTATAGTTTGAGTAAGTTTCTTGAAGCTAGAAAACCAACACGAAGACCAGTTAAGAAAATACCTTAGCATGAATACAGAGAGGCTTGGAGAGACTTGCATGAACTGATGCTAAGTGAAATGAACAGAACCAGATCACTATACACTTCAACAAAGATACTGTATGAGGATGTATTCTGATGGAAGTGGATATCTTCAACAAAGAGAAGATCTAATTCAGTTTCAATTGATCAATGATAGTCAGAACCAGCTATACCTAGAGAAAGAACACTGGGAAATGAGTGTGGATTACTTGCATCTTTGTTTTTCTTCCCAGGTTATTTTTACCTTCTGAATCCAATTTTTCTTGTCCAACAAGAGAACTGTACAGCTGTGTACACATATATTGTATTTAAGATATACTTTAACATATTTAACATGTATGATCATGACTGCCTGCCATCTAGGGGAGGGGAAGGAGGGAGCAAAGGGAAAAGTTGGAATCAAAGTTTTAAGGGACAATGTTGAAAAATGACCCATGCATATGTTCTGTCAATAAAAAGCTATTAAAAATGCATAGATGGTTTTAATAAAATAAACAGCAAGGGTGCATTTATAAGACAAAAAAAAAAGAATATTTTTAATAAAAAAAAATCTCAGCTATGAAGAAAACAAACAAACCCATGTGGAAGGTAGAAAAATGTAAAGATTACTGTAATATTCTGTTGTCTCTAAATTGTAATCGTTCTCTGGGAGTAGGTTTCTTTGGGGAGTTTCTGGAGGCAGCCTTCCTTTCAATTAAGTTCAATAATCCCAAAATGCAGACAGGGGTTAAAGTCCTTTACTGTCTCTTTCCAAATCTTATCTCCAGATCCTTTATTTTCTCCTTCAAGTCTTGTCTCCTTCACTTGGGGGTTGGCTAGCTTTCAAGGCCTCTCTCTCTTTAGTTCCTGAGAGCTCTTGTCTGAGTGTCTCCAGCCAGCACAAATGTTGAAGTTGGAATGAAATCTTGACTCCTCTTCCCAGAGAGTGGGCTTTTATATGCTCTCTAAAGGTGTGTCTAATGTGTGGACCAATGAGCACCTCCTTTAAAAATATAAACTTCTTTAAAGGTTTGAACTCCTTTAAAGGTGTGAACTAAGTGCATAAGTATCTTGTAATAATCCTAACAGATTACAGTGGTAAAAACTGGAAAAAACTTAATTTTTTAAATGTGAAATTGACTTTTTCATTTAAGACTACATCAAAGCTATTGTCAGGAGAAAGCAAGATATAACTTTAAAATCTAGGCATCTTCATCATTATACAACATCTACAGCAAAGTATATTTTAGAGATTTAAGTCATATTGGAGAGGTTTGGCTCAAGGGTAGGGAGTTTTGGAGACTCCCTTCTGGCAGTGAAGAGGTTCTCTGTGAAGGAATTTATAGACCCTAAAAACCTAGATTAATAAAAGAAGTTTATTATAGGGAAGGTTAGAAATCCTGACCGAGAGGCATAAAGTCTGGTTAGGAAAATAGGTGAGGGTAAAGAGAGTGTGGCAGTGGAAAAGAATATTCCAGTGAACAGAGCCTCCTTGAAATACCAAGCATGGCATAGCTGGCATATTTGGAACCTCTGCAAAGAGACAATTTTAGTTTAGCTCTTTTATATTGAGTGTCTTAGTGGGGGCTGGGACAGCCCAAGTTGGCTCAGACCCAGTGGGAGCTGGGAGAGCCAGGATCTCCTATTGGAATTCAAAGGGATGCTTTTTGACCAGGATTTGTAATTGAATCAAAGGCTCTGGCATCCTGGAAGAAAAAAAAAAAAAAAAAAAAAAAAAAAAAAAAAAAAAAAAAAAAAAAAAACTTGTCTGGGGAGGATATGTCTCAGCCAGAAAGGGCTGAGAATCTGAAAGGAATCACAGATCAATAAGAAATACAATTTCTTAAAGGGACCATAACCCACTTCAATATCCATTAAGGAAAAGATGAACTCTAATCAATAGATTCAAATACCAAAAAGCAGAATTATTCCACAATTTTAGAAATTCCCAGATGGGTATATAAAACTGCAGCACAGCCATGCTACACATCAGAGAAAGTTAAGATATTTATCTAAAAGTATAAATAAACATGGTTCAATGATTTGGGAAATCGCTTGATTTAATTCCCATTGAAAACCTAGGGATTGTAATCAAGAGTAGATTTCAAAAGATGGCCTTAAAACAAACAAACAAACAAACAAACAGGATATTCTTGATGTGATAAGTATAGCTTCATGATGAAGAATATGTGTCAAAATCTTGTGAACTTAATGCCATTTCATGTAAAACATATGATTATAGCAGGAGGGAAAGTCCATATTTAAAGGTTTTTTTTTTGTTTTTTTTTTCCAGTTGTAACGTATATCATATAAGCCAATAAATTTAATTATTTTACTTTGTCCCTATTAGTTCATAGAACACTCTAAAAGAAACCTTACTGTCAGGGTTCATGATCTCTAATTTCATAATCCTTTCACCACTGCCACTGAAATGCCCTTAGAATTTGGAAAAAATGATCTCTAAGGACGGTAGGTGACTTTCTAGATAGAGTATTGAGCTTTGTGTCAGAAAGGCCTTAATTAAAATCCATCCATCATATACTGGCTACTTGAGTGACACTAGCAAGTCATGTAACCTCTTTTAACCTCTGTTTCCTCATTTGCAAAAAGGAAATATTAATAGCACATATTTCATAGGATTATGGTAAAGGTCAAATGAAATAATGTAAAGTGCTTTCATTGCAAACTTTAAAACACTAAATAAATATAAACTATTATTATTTTTCTCAGGGATCAGTTCCACTCTTCTGGATTACATTTTATCACTACTACTCTTCTATATACTGACTTTATACACATGAGAAATATTAAAATATCAGAAATATCAAAAATAGCACTTCACAGATAAAAGAAATACATTGCTGATAAATCTCATTCTGAATAAAAAAGAAACCAGAACCACATATTAACATAAATTGAAACATATTCAGAGCCTAAAATTGCAATGCATCATTTGTTTAAAGTGTCTACTACTTTAAATATGCTGGCTACATTGGCTGTCCCATAAGAAAGTGCTAAGAAAATAAAGAGGCTTGTGGGTAGCTGACTTCAGGAGACATATTAAGATAGTAATTAGTTCTTGCCCTCAACCTGAATTGCCTTCCATTTCCATACCTCATTGCTCATAATGCTAATGGTTTTGTTAAGGTGATTTTGCAGATTAGATGGTATTAACTCCTAGGCTAGTGCTTTTATCATTACACTGAAATAACTTTTTACCTAACTTTCCCTCTTCTATTTGTTTATATCTTCCATTTGCTTAATCTTTTTTATGATCCCTTCTCCACAGACAACAAATCTTGTTAGAAGAGAAGCCAATGCACCTCTGAAAAAGTCTTTAAGGATTAATCAATTATTGAATAGGAGATGATTAAGATTTAGGAATACCTAGATTTAAGTCCTGTCCTTGACTCATAGTAGCTGTGTGAACCTGGTCACTTTACTTAATCTCTTCACAGCCCAGGCATTCTTTAAGACTATAATTTATAGAGAAGATGTTGACCTACACTGATAATAGGAGTTCCTTCACCTGAGAATTACCTATACCAC
The DNA here is from genome assembly GCF_048593235.1 of Sminthopsis crassicaudata. Classification (NCBI taxonomy): domain Eukaryota; kingdom Metazoa; phylum Chordata; class Mammalia; order Dasyuromorphia; family Dasyuridae; genus Sminthopsis; species Sminthopsis crassicaudata. The sequence goes on along the minus strand of NC_133619.1, from coordinate 531,589,542 downwards.
TAGAGTTATGAGTTCAATCCCTATGCTATCCCTTTTACTAATCTAATTAAATTTGTTAGCTATGAATTTAAGCCATAGGTAATTTATAAATATTCAGGATCTAAATAAAAATAAGAGTTTTTCTGTGGGAAACACGTGAATATGGGAACTTGGGATGGAAAGCAGTTCTGCAGCCCCTTCTCATAATACATGTGTGTGTCACGTAGTATATCTGGGAAAAGCTGCTTCTTATGCTGCAAGGACTGATGGTAGAAAAATGTCCTATAATGTTGAAGGAAAAAGGAGACAAGCTATAGTTAGTTAGTGAAATTTTGCTTAAGGGTATCAAGATCCTGATTTGTTGCCCTGAGATAATAGAGTTGTCTACTGTTTTTAGACTTAACAATCACAACCATAATACTGGAAAAAATTCAGAAACCATTACTAAGACTATAAAGTTCTATGGGGTGAAGGGATAGGGAAGAAGGGATAGAGAGACAGAAAAAGACAAACTGAGAAGGAAGGGAGGGAGAGGGAGAGAGAAAAGGAAGGAAAAGGAGAGAAGGGGAAAGAAAAAGGGAAGGGGGAGGGAAAGGGAGAGAGGGAGGGAGGAGATAGGGGGTAATGGGAGAGGGGGAAGTGAAAGTCAAAAGAGTGAGGGAGGATGGGAGAGAGAGAAAGGGGAGAGGGAAAGAAGAAGATGGAAAAAAGGAGAGAGGGAAAAGCAAGGAGGAAGAGTGACACACAGGAAGAGGGAGGGAGAGGAGAAAGAGAGACAGAGAAGCAGAGACAAATAGAGAGACAGTATTTTGGTGGTGTTTTCATCAATACTGCTAATTTCAGGGAGAAATTCAGAAGACAAAAACAAATTTGGAAAATGAAAAGAACATAGCTTTTGAGAATGGGAGTTAGATTTTGGAAGCATAATTTAAAATACAGGAGAGATGGCAGATTATGATGAACAGTAAAACATTTTGCTTAGGTTGAACAAAGAGGATTTTGTTTTATTTTATTTTTTAAGGTTTGCAAAGCATTATGTTTTTTTTTATCTGTATACATATACATATTTATACACATATACATAGAGATTAGAGGGTATTTAATATTTAATTTAAAAGGGAAAGATTTACTGGGACCAAATGGATCCATTGTTTGGTCCCAGGGCTGAATGATACTATCGCCTCCAAGAATCCAGCAAACAATGTGAGTTCTCAATGACATATATACACATGGCTCAGATACAGGAGGTAGACCGAGGCAAGGGCAGAGTCAGAGTGCTGAGAGGAGAAACGGGACTCTGACAGGGTGAGATGAGCCTTCAGATATGGGGATGACATAATAAGGGGAGGCACCCCAGAGATGGGGAGAGGCACCTCAATAAGACTGTATCTCACATTCTGATAGCTTGGGATGGGGAGAGGCATTCTGATATTCTAAAATATAAGATATTTTTATCAAATGTTCTGATTAAGAGGGAGGAGTGGTTTTACAGGATTGAACAGAACAATTATAAACTGAGGCAGAACAATGAGGAAAACCAAGGCAGGACAATTTAGAGAAACAGAATCAGGATTATTAGGGAAACTGAGTCAGGACAATAAAAGAGAACTGTGGCATAACAATCTAAAAGCAACACCAATCTAGTATTTTAAATGGTTTTTGTATTCTACTCGTTTATAAAATCTTACACAAATCTCTTCAAACTCTAAAATTCTATTTTGTAATTTTTAAGAGGTCTGAAGAAAATAAAAAATTTGGCCAATAGCCCAAAGGGATAATTTTATAGCCTCTGACACTATTGCCTCCGATCATCAGAAATATAAACAAAATTTCAGCTTCTTTCTGAAGCATGGAAGGATGTGGTTTAATAGACTCAAAGATTTTTTTTTTTTTTAAAGTAGGTGTTCAATAATTATTTTGAGTGGGTGAATGTAGTTTCTATACATCTATAATGTATAAATCCATCATCCATAATCCATCAACATATATTTATTTATTTAATAGTTATTATTTACCAGATATATGCATGGGTAATTTTACAACATTGCCAAACCTTTTGTTCTAATTTTTCCCCTCCTTCCTCCCCACCCAGATGGCAGGTTGAACAATACATGTTAAATATGCTAAAGTATAAATTAAATACAATATATGTATACATGTCCAGACAGTTGTTTTAATGTACAAAAAGAATCGGATTTTGAAATAGTGTACAATTAGCCTGTGAAGGAAATGCAAAATGCAGGCAGACAAAATTAGAGGGATTGGGAATTCTATGTAGTGGTTCATAGTCATCTCCCACAGTTCTTTCACTGAGTGTAGCTGGGTCAGTTCATTATTGCTCTATTGGTACTGATTTGGTTCATTTCATTGTTGAAAATGGCCACATCCATCAGAATTGATCATCATATAGTATTGTTGTTGAAGTGTATAACGATCTCCTGGTTCTGTTCATTTCACTCAGGCTCAGATCATGTAAATCTCTCCAGGCCTTTCTGAAATCATCTTGTTGGTCATTTCTTACAGAACAATAATATTCCATAACATTCATGTACCACAATTTATTCAGCCATTCTCTAATTGATGGGCATCCATGTAGTTTCCAGTTTCTGGCCACTACAAAGAGGGCTGCCACAAACATTCTACACATACAGATCCCTTTCCCTTCTTTAAGATCTCTTTGGGATGTAAGCCCAGTAGTAACACTGCTGGGTCAAAGTGTATGCACAATTTGATGACTTTTTTGAGCATAGTTGGAAATTGCTCTCCAGAATGGCTGGATGTATTCACAATTCCACCAACAATGTATCAGTGTCTCTGTTTTCCTACATCCCCTCCAACATTCTGCATTATCTTTCCCTGTCATTCTAGCCAATCTGACAGGTGTGTAGTGGTATCTCAGAGTTGTTTTAATTTGCATTTCTCTGATTAATAATGACTTGGAGCATCTTTTCATATGGCTAGAAATAGTTTCAATTTCTTCATCTGAGAATTGTCTGTTCATATCCTTTGACTGTTTATCAATTGGAGAATGGCTTGATATCTTATAAATTAGAGTCAATTCTCTATATATTTTGGAAATGAGGCCTTTATCAGAACTCTTGTCTGTAAAAATGTTTTCCCAGTTTATTGTTTCCCTTCTAATCTTATCTGCATTGGTTTTGTTTGTACAAAAACTTTTCAATTTGATATAATCAAAGTTTTCTACTTTGTGATCAATAATGATCTCTTGTTCTTCTTCGGATATAAATTCCTTCCTTCTCCACAGGTCTGAGAGGTAAACTAGCCTATGTTCCTCTAATTTATTTATAATCTCATTCTTTATTCCTAGGTCATGAATCCATTTTGACCTGACCTTGGTGAATGGTGTTAAGTGTGGATCAAATGCCTAGTTTCTGCCATATTAATTTCCATTTTTCCCAGCAATTTTTGTCAAACATTAAGTTCTTATTCCAAAGGCTGAGGTCTTTGGGTTTGTCAAACACTAGGTTATTAGACTTATTGATTATTTTGTCCTATGGACCTAACCCATTCCACTGATCAACTAGTCTATTTCTTACCAAATGGTTTTGGTAAACACTGCTTTATAATATAATTTTAGATCTGATACAGCTAGGCCACCTTCATTTGATTTTTTTTTTTCATTAATTCCCTTGAAATTCTTGACCTTTTGTTTTTCCATATAAACTTTGTTGTTATTTTTTCTAGTTCATTAAAATAGTTTTTTGGGAGACTGATTTGTATAGTGCTAAATAAATAGATTAGTTTAGGTAGTATTGTCATCTTTATTATTAGATCATATAATTCTATAAACTGAAGAAAGTGAGATGCCATAAAATTGAAGCAGTTATTAGTTTATATTGGATGCCATATATTTGTTTAATATAGTCATTGACTTTGTGCAATTTATTAAGAATATTACTGATAAATAAGAATGTTACTGATACTGATATATCTAAAATGATGAATAAGTGTTAAAATTGTGTTACAAATGAAGGAGAGTTTTCTAGTTAAGGAGACAGTCTGATTAGTAACTAGTGCTAGGGACTTGGAGCCTGAAGTACTGAATCCTATCTCTTGACACTTATTAGTTATATGACTTTGACCAAGTCATTTCACCTTAGTCTCAGTTTCTTTCTCTGTAAATGGAAGTAACAATAAACATAGTACAGTACTGTGGTCAGGACCCAGTGAGATAGTGTATATAAAGTGCTTCAGAAATCTTAAAATCATGATATAAATGTTGGTTATTATTATGCTGATACTTTGCTTTGAAAAGGTTAATTGGAAATAAGAATGCACATTAATTTGTTCATGGAAAACAAATGGGAACATATTATGAAGTGGAGAAAGACTGAAATACTAATGTCCTATTTTTTCAATAGTGGATAAAATATGAGCCACTATTTACAAAAGGATTAACCTACTCAGGATTTCAATATGTGTCTTGCATACAGTAGGTATTCAGCAAATACAGAATTGAATCACAAAAGGAATAAAACACTTTCTGAATTGTTAAAAAAATGATTTCTATTTAATGTTTCACAAAAAAAAAAAGTTAATTAATCTTCAAGAGGAAAACATTAGAACTAATTAGATTTTTAAATTTGAAAAGCCCATAGGGAAAGGCTTCTCTTGATTAAAAAATAAATAAATAAAAAACCCAAGAACTTTGGCCAGATTTAAGGGCAGGGTAATTAAGTGCCCAATCAAACTTGAGTTAAACAAATTCCTAAATTTAGAAGAAATGAAAAAAAAAAAAAAAAAGCAAAAACCTCTAAGTCAATGAAATACACTGAAGTCTCATCTAGGCTTACATTTTGTTTTCAAATACTTACAAATAATTCTTACACAATGCAATTGACATTTTTCATGACTATTAATAAATTTGTTATCTTAGTTTTAGCCTGGTTTAAGTATTATGAAAACATTTAAAATACCAAATTTAATTAGTGTAAAGTGACTATATTCATGAATTATTAGGGTATGCTAAAAGCATTTTATAATGCATTGCAGACTTTAATTAATGTACATTATATAGAATGGTTCAGCATCATGTAGCCTGAATACTTATTACTTTATATTTATAGAGTACCTTTCTTACAAAAACCTCAAAGCACTTTACAAATACTATCTTGTCCCTTCATGCATTAGGAATATTGAAGTTATTCCATTATCTAGAAAAACATATTCAAGTCCAATACTATTATAATGAAGATGATAATGAAATCAGCTGTAAAAGACAAAGTACTTTGACTAGACTCTAATGTTCATTCTAATTATTTTAGATTGTGAACAGATGATCATGTCACATGAATATGATGATCAGGTATACTGGAAAGGAGTAGAATGAGAGTAAATTTCAGTCAACCTGTTGTGCCACAGTTCCCTTTTAATGTCCTGACCCAGTTTCCCAAATTGTCAGTTACTCTGCCTCAGGTTATAACCATTTCCTCTTAATGTTAGGATAAAGGTCTTATATCTTGGACCTTCGGCTATAATCATTCTCTTTTAATGTTTGATGGGATAAAGGTCAAATGGGATCATGAAGAATTGGACATGACTAAAATGACTGAATAACAACATTACATAGAAGGAAGCTGAAAAGAAGTGGGGATGAGAGGGCATACCAAAACTCTAAAGCTCCTTGAAGGAGAGATTATCCTTCCACCCTGCCTCTGTGAGAGACAGCCCCAGGGAACCAAGATAAAGTGGTTTATCTAGGTGGGGCTAGTTGAGTCTGGAGCTGGAGAATTCCAACCCTATTGAATTAAAGACTCATTCAATTCTATTCAATTCCAGCTCAAGCTGAAACCCAGCCCCCTTCAAGAACTGCCCTCAGCTTGTAGCTAAGGCTTCTATTATAAACAGAGACAATTTTAAACTTACTCCTTGAAGAGAATCTAATATTCCATAATAAGGAAACTATCTCTTTTCCTGGCATAGCAGCAAATATTACCCACTGGAATGATATTCTCTGTCAGCTTTACCCTTTCTTAACTCTCTCTCACCTAAGACTTCCAGGAGTTCTCAAACTACTGCCACAGGCCAAATGCCGCCCACTGAGGATATTTATGTGGCCCCTCGGGTTATAGCAAATGGGCTGAGGGGCAGAGACAGAGTGTGAGCTTTTGTTTTTACTATAGTCTGGCCCTCCTATAGTCTGAGGGACACCCCATTTAAAAAGTTTGAGGACCACTGCCAAATACCTCTCTGTTGCAGTTTCTCTATTAGAAACTTTACTTCTTGGCCAGGACTCCTTTTATTCATGCACAGCAAAGGCTGATTTCCCAATGCCAACAATAAACTTTTTATCAGTCTAGCTTTTTGGGTTTGCCTTTACAAAGGACCTCTGGATCACCAGAAAGGGGGTTACCAAAACTCCCTACCTTTTGCCAAATCCCAAGAGGATTTACAGGAAGCAAGCTTGGTTCTCTGAACCAGGAACCTGCTACTAACCTCATCATTTAACTCTCTGATCATCAGGAACCCTAATCTCAACATTTTAGTTCCTTGAATCTAATTTCATCTGGGGAGAGAATACCTAGTATGAGAAATGATGGGAAAATCTAGAGGAATGAAGCCCAGTGGGAAATGGCTGAGTGTAGATAGCTCTTCTTTCCACCATTTTTTTTTATTATAGCTTTTTATTTACAAGATATATGCATGAATAATTTTTCAGCATTGACTCTTGAAAAACCTGTTCCAACTTTCCCTCTCCCTCTCTACCCCCTCCTCCAGATGTCAGGCTTTCTACCAATTTTTAGCAGATTAGCAATTGATTACTTGGTCACAAAAATATGTTGATAAACAGACCAATCTCAATTTAGAGGGAGAACTCTAGCAGTAAATGCTACAGATCCCTATTCTGTTCAACATTTTATCAAAGATTTGGATGAAGACATAGATAATATTCTTATAAATCTCTATATCACAAAAATGGGAGAGATTACTAATAGACTGGATCTGAACAGGTTGTGATAAAGGGTCAAGCCTATTTGAAATTTAATAGTGATACAGAGCAATTTCACAAATATTTATTGATGATCTACCATGTGCCAGGCTAGAAACTGAGAATACAGACACAAAATAGCTCCTATTTTCAAGAAGCTTATATTTTATTTGGATGAATATAAAGACCCACATTAGTTTCAATGAATCAACTGCACAAGATCAAGATGGTGTTTTAGGAAGCTTCAGGATCACTATGAATCAGTTATCTTATGAAGAGAACATTCCAAGCATGGGATCAGCCATCCCTAGAGTTAGGAGAGGAAATGTAGTGTATAAGGAGCAGTAAGGAGGCCAGTGTCACTAGATTACAAGGTATGTGGGGTTATGGTGTAAAAGTAAGGAGTAAGACATAAGATATAAGAAGACCAGAAAGGTAGAAATGGGCTTGATTAAAAGGCTTATAGAGTCAAAAAGAGGATTTTATATTTGATTCTTGAGGTAATATGGAATCACTAGAGTTTGGAGGATGAAATATTCAGACTTGCTCTTTAGGAAAATTACTTTGCAAGCTGAGTGGAGGATGAATGAACCAGAGTACTCAGACCAATTCTGCAATTTATGGTCTTAGAGAGTTGCCTAAGGGAATTGAAAGATTAAACAGATATCTAACAGGCTGGTTTCTTGAATGACCCCAAATAAATCAAATGTAATTGGGAAACATTTGATAAAATTAATAAAAATAATAGAACATGATCATGTTAACATGTGACTTGACATGTAGCCTATAGAGTTTCTATTTGAGTTTGATACCATTACATTGACTTGTCCAAAATCTCATATTCAATGTGTCAGAACACAGGACTAGAACTTACATATTTCTGATTCTGAATTTGGCTGTCTACTATCTTATGTTCTTGTCACCTCAAATTCTATCAATAAAGGGATAGTGTGAAGAGTAAGGAAAGTAATCATGCCATTATTCTCTGTCCTGGTCAAATCATCTTTTCAAATATTAGAATGTAGGACTTACAGCTTTCTTACAGATCAGCTAAACCAATCGATCATTTTACAGAAGCAAAAAGTGGCACAGAAAAATTTAGTGTAGTAGAGTAAGCAGAGTAAATAACAGAGCTGGTATTCAAACCCAGGTCCTTAAATTTCCCAAATCAGTGATTGTTTTGCTTCTATATTGTTTTCTGCTCTGGCTGCTATTTTTGAAGGAATATTGATAAATTTCAGTATGTTTAGAGAAGAGAAATCCAGATGGTGGGATGGCTTAAAATCATGTCATATTGATGTGGCTGATGTAGACACCAGATGATAATAGGCACCAAAAGTTGGGGTTTGGTCATGTGAAGAATTCATACTGACCATTCTCTTTGACATAAGATAGATTTATTTAGAGGAATAGGTTACAGACAAAATGAAGGGATATAATAGATACTAGAAATGGTAAATATGAACTAGAATGGGAGAGCATATGAAAGATAAGCTCACTCACAATTACCCAGTAGAATGGGAGTCCCCCATGATGTCGGGGCAAGCCCTTTGCTGGTAGGCTAAATCCTTAAAGTGTAATGCCGGAGAAACTGAGGCAAGATAGATATTAGAAAATTTTTAATATTTTATTTGAAAGGGAGAGATTTACTGGGACCAAATTGATCCATGGTTTGATCCCAGGGCTGAATGAGACTATCTTGTCTAAGAAACCAGCAAACAATGTGAGTTCTCAATGACATATTTATACAAAGTAGCTAAACAAAGGCAGGGGAGTGGAATCCAAACTTGCAGATGAGCAGGAATCTCCAGAAAGGAACCATTAATCTAGTTCTGACAGGTTGGGGGGGGGGGGTAGGACCATAATTTCTAACAAACTGGGAGTTAAGAAAGTGTTTGGCTAGAGACAGAAAGTCTGGACTCCCCCTTTTTGAGTTTATATATTGATAATGTATAACCTCTTAGTTGTACCAGTTTTAATGAACGGGGGGGGGGGGGGGAGATTGCTAAGGGCATTGAGGCAGAACAAGTAAGGAAACTGAGGCAGGACCAATTAGGGAAATTGAGGCAGAACAATTTAGGGAAACTGAGACAGGACCAATTAGGGAAACTGAAGCAGGACAATTAGGGAAATTGAGGCAGAACAAAAGAGAACTGTGGCACAACAAAAGGAACTTAGCAAACTAAGAGAGTTAGTTAAAAAGAGGAGAAGTGGGGTTTAGAACATAGAGGGGTTAGGAGAGATATCATGTGGCATTGAGAAAGAGTCAGGAGAAAGACACAAGGCAGAGTGGTATGGCGGACTGAGCCAAAGGAAGATAGTGAACATGGAATGGTCCATAAATACATTTATAGGAAGAGTTTAACCTCAGGCACATGACTGAGATTTCTGATGGACAAGGCAAGGGGGGATTGTCCAAGACTCCTACAAAGGGTGGGTTTCAGGAGTTTGATATAACTTGGATTTCTGACTGGAGACCTCCCAAGAGAGTGGTGGGATTATGAAGCTAAATTGATCTCTATCAGTGCCTTCTCCCTGTTTGCCTCAAAGAGCAATCCTTTGGTTTCTTTCTACCCAACACACCCTTCAAGACCTCATCAATATGAGAATTATTTGGAAGAATTAGAGATGTTTGTTCTGATAAGAGAAAACTTGAGGTTGGGAAATGGGGATTGGAAGGAGTCATCATGACTGCAATTCAATTTTGCAAGAACAACACGTGGAAAAGGAATCGTATTTGTCGTGTGGAGATAGAATAACTAGAGCTAGTGAGTATTGCTAGAAGGGAACACCATTGATAAGTCATTGATTTTTCCTAATGCCTGCTATTTATTGAAGTGATTAAAAATTTCCTTTCTCATCAGAGCTGAAATAATTCATTTTCTTCCTTTTTTTATACTTTAGAAAAAAATAGATTGTTCATACACTTAGAATTACGTTGATCAAAAACCATTTTTATTGGCCATATACAGCTAATGTAACTTTCCCAGAAGTATGTGTTGAACAGCAATTTCATTTCCTAGGGGTGATTTAAAAAGAAAAAAAAAGTTATATTGGTTCCTTTTGCTTTTACTGCATACCATAGTCATTTCATGCTGTATATTCTATCTCTCAAATTGCAACAAAGAAAAAAAAAAAAAAAAAAAAAGCAAAAATAATTTCTGCAATGGCTGTGCTGAAGACATATGCAACATTTATTTCCTGTAGTTTCTTGTTCTTTTACCAAGAGGAGGGAGCTATAGTTTATTATTAGTTCTCTAGAAGCGAGATTGGTTATTATAGCTACTCAAAGTTCCTTTTCCTTTAGTGTCCTTTTCATTTTTTGTCATATTGTTCTTCTAGTTCTACTTATTATTTTACCAGTTTATACAAATCTTACCATGTTTCTTTGAATTTCTTAAATTCACTTTTTCCCTTGAACAATACTAGCCCACTCTTATGCCACAGTTTTTCTACTTACGACTTAATCCAATTTATAGGTATCCATTTTGTTTCTGACTTCTTGCAACCAGAAAAAGTGCTGTTCTCTCATTTGAACTTACAAAGATGAGTCTTCCTGAGTATGTAAACACTCATTGCCAACTGGCTTCCCAGGCATTGTGCTAATCATATTACAATTCTCTCATTTGTTGATATTATGATTCCCATTTTATGGTTGAGGAAACTGAGACCAATAAAGGTTTACTCAGGATCAAATAGCTTTTAAGTGAGTGAGGGCAAATTTGAATTCAGATCTTCCTGAGTCCAGGCTCAGCACTCAGTTCCCACACCACTTAATTTCCTTTGTAGGGAAGGATAGCATTAATTCCCTGCTGCTCACCTCATGGGTGGTCAACTGGTTTCTTATCTTCCCCAGGTCTTCCGATGTCTTTGGCTCTGATTATCTCAATCACAAAGCTACCTTTTTTAGAGGTTCTCTCACAGAACACCCGAGTCACTCAAGTATGCAGCAGTAAGTCTTTATTCTAACACTTTACATTATGGCGTTCCCTGACATTCCCTCTGCCTTTCCTTCTGGAGTTTTCCCCGAGTTCCCTCCCTGCCTTCTGCAACCCCCTTTTTATAGTCCCCAAGTCTCATGACTGAGAGTGCAAGAGTTTGAGCATGATCAGCAAGAGTGAGGACGCTTTTCCTTGTTAATGAGGTTTACTCAATACCTTCAATGCCCTATTTGTCAGGCTTGGACAGAATAAGCTTCTGAGTACCTCTTATACTCTGCTCTTGAGATCTGCCCCTGACTCTAACAGATAGGTTTTGATCAGAAGGACATTCACTTTTAAATATGCACTGAATCATCAATTTTTTTTTTTTTTTTTTTTTTTTGGCAAGAAAGATAGTTGACTGAGAAATGATCTGATACAGGCACCAACAGGCCCTTTCTGGTCAACCACAGGCAAGAAAAAACACTCAGCATACTTCATGGGATGATGTTTGTGTCATATGTTGACTTTCCTTTTAGGATATAACTTCCTTGAAACCAGGAATTATTTCATTCTGTCTTTGTACCTATAGCCCAAAGGTAGGAAAGGTACAGCTTGCAGGCTGAATAAGGCCACTGAAATCATTTGCTAAAGACACCACTGGCAGTGATGAGCTGAAGGCTAAATATAAAAACCTCCCATTGCTTGAGTTCTATAAATTGATAATTCTGTATGGCCTGAGAATGATGTTATAATCTAAATGGTCCTTGGCAGAAAAAAGGTTCCTCACCCCTATAATCTAGCTCATAGCTGAGTATCTAGCACAAAGTAATGGTTAATAAATGTTTGTTGATTGATTGGTTGATTAAGAATGTCATTAAGGACTAGAAAAGAGATGGGCTACCAAGAGTGAAGTATAAATCATGGAAAAGCATAAGTGATGCATCAATATCTATAAAATATAAAAAGAAAAAAAAACTTCTAGAGATCAAACCTATCAGATCTTTTTATAGAAGATTTAGAAGAACTATTGACTTCTTATTAATATAAACTTAGTTATATTAGCTAGTGGCCTATTGATTTCCAATTTTTTTTTTTATATTGTATCTCCATATTGCTAAAATATTTATGGCATCTATCTCCACTGCATGCATGTCTATGTATTTATAAACTGCATAATGCAGAAGTTATATTATATATTATAAAACTTAAAAATGGAAATTAAAAGGAATGATCTAAAGGTGAACCATTTAAAATATTTATTAATACTACACTTTTTTAGGCTATCAATAACAATAAAAGAAATACCTAGCTTCAATGTAGCAGTTTACATATGTCATTTGATCTTCAAAACAACCCTGTGAAGGAAGTGCTATTATTATCCAGATTTTAATTGAAGAAACTGAGGCTGAGAGCAGTGAAAAGAGTAGCCCAGGGTCACATAGCTAGTATCTGAAGCAAGATTTGAATTTAGCTCTTTCTGATTCCAAATCCATTGTTTAATCTACTACCACACCAATTATTTTTAGTAAGGTAAACTTAATTATGTTTCATTGTTTTCAAAATCTTGATTTTAGACCTTATGATTGGTGATTTGAAAGTTTGGTTTTAAATTAATTTCATTTTGATATATAGTTATAATGGTTGTCAGAGCTATAGAAGGCACCTCATCAATGTAAGAAATGCATCCTTGGCTATATTTATTCAATCATGTAGTAGAGGAGAGTTTAGATGAAGACCAACAGAGTAGAAAATAATGGGTGTGTGTCTAGCAGATGGGAGAGTTTAGGGAGATGGTTTGTTCTTGATTGAAAGGCAGCTTTTGGGCCATGTAAGTTTTGCTCCTCCAGTTGTAGATCCAGATCTCCTGAGGCCTCTTACTTATGTTGGGATTCAGACAAAGAACCAACATAGCACCAATAACAGACGGCCTTATTACTAGGGGAAGATGGTAGTGTAGTTAGGACAGGGGAATGAGGATATATTTTTATTTTGGGGGGGGAGAGGCAATTAGGGCCCATACATATAGTGTCAAATGTCTGAGGTGGATTTGAACTCAGATCCTCCTGATTCCATAGTTAGTACTCCACCATGCCACCTAGCTACCCATTTTAAAATCTATTTAGTAACAAGTAGAGAATATGGAGGAAGAACATAGGGAACCTAATTGTGTCACTGTGCCATCTAGAAAAAGGTTGGGGCAAAGAAGTAATGTCCAGTCTTTTGGTTTATCAGCTCTAGCACATACAAGTATCCTTGAGATCTGAAACCATACCATTCAAACCAATTTTCATTGGTTCACAAATCATTATACTCGTTTTAAAAACCTATCTCTCAAAGATTTTTGTTGAAATCCATTTAGGAAATGTCTGTCTTCCTTGATTGTAATTAGTTGTTCTAATCAAATGTTGTATTTGCATAATTTCAACAAAGTTCAAAATTCATCTAAAATCTTTACTGGGGAGATTTTGATACAAGTTAGAAACAATTTCTAACTCTTTAAAGAGTTTAGATGTGAGAGTTTTTTATAATGTGCTTGTATCATATTCAGAAACCCATATAGTTAAAAGTAAGTGTATGGCTTCAACAATGATACTGTATGAGGATGTATTCTGATGGAAGTGGATATCTTCAACATAGAGAAGAGCTAATCCAATTCCAATTGATTAATGATGGACAGAATCAGCTACATCCAGAAAAGGAACACTGGGAAATGAGTGTAAACTGTTATTTTTACCTTCTAAATCCAATTCTTCCTGTGCAACAAGAAATTCGGTTCTACACACATATATTGTATCTAGAATATACTGTAATATATTTAACATGTATAAGACTGCCTGCCATCTGGGGGAAGGGGTTGGGGGAGGAAGGGAAAAAATCTGAATAGAAGTGCAAGGGATAATGTTGTAAAAAATTACCCATGCATATGTACTGTCAAAAAAAAAGTTATAATTATAAAATAAAATAAAAATTAAAAAAAAAAATAAAAATAAAAGCTAAAAAAAAAAAAATATTTAAAGCAGGAAAAAAAAAAAAGAGTAAGTGTATGGGAGGAGAAGTGGCCAACAGAGAGGAAGGAGTCAAAGATAACAAGGGAATTGATAACTGGGATTACTAGAAGAAATAATGTCCATGACAGAAATTAGGAAAAGTGGTTTAGGGAGAAAAATAACGTGAAAAGAATCTTCCAAAAAATAAAAAAATAAATCACAATCTGTTCATGAATGTTCATTTGTGTAGGTCACTCTGTCCCAACAAAAACAAAATGGGGGTGAGGGGAAGGACTTTTTCATCAGCCACTACTCTGGAATACAGACTATGGGGTATGTGTATGTATGTGTAAGATTTTCCCAAGGGTGCTTGTACAAATGCTCTGCATGACCAGGTTGTAAAACAAACACAATGAGAAAGATTTGTAGCTTGCGCAATCAGCCCCAGGGGAGGCCAGATGGTAGAAAGAGCAAAATTGGGAAGTATTATAATAGGTAAAAGGGATGGTATAATTATGTTGAAAACAAACCCAACAATTGGATATTTTAGGAAGATATCTTCCCATTCTTTAAAGGTTCATCCTTTGGGATCATGACATGACAAAGAGGGATGGGTGCTTCATTTTTGAGATTATTGATATAAACAATAAAATAATCCATTTCAAATAATAAGAAGCCTCTCAAATTGACTTTATTTATGTGTAAGATTGCACATACATTATATACTTAATAAACTTTGTAGAACTTAAATTTTAAATTATACCAAAAAAATAGGACACATGCTTTTTTTTATACATATAAATTATAACATAGTAGCAATCTAAAATGTAAAATTCTGCCACATATCAAAATAGTTTCCTTCTTATATGGAAAGAAGTTGCATTATATACATGAAAGTTTATGTAATGTATAATATACAAAAGCTTGCACTCAGTTACATTATGACATGCAGATTGTGAATATGCATTTTGCATTTAGAGAAGCAGTATGGTAGAAGTATGGACCAGGAAAAACACTTAGATTCAAACTTACCTCAAACATTTATTAGCTGTGTGATCCTAGGCAAGTGATTTAATTTCTCTATGCCTTAGAAAATCAATGATTTTTAGGATCTATGATCTCGTTTAAACATCAAAAAGATGGTGTTTATAATCAACAGAACAGAGTTATTTTTATCATTTATTTGAAGTCAGTAGTTTATACTTTACAGCCTGGTCCCTCTAGCAGCCAATGGCATGCAAACAATAAGCTCTTCAGGGTTTGAGGTTCTGAAACAGAACAAAGTTAGATGACCCATAAACTGAAACTGAATGGCAATTGGGCTTAATTCAAACCTTTTGCTTCAGTTAATTTAAGTGGCCTATATATAGTTATAAACCTCTTGGTAATAATTTGTAAAAACAAACAAACAAACAAACCCCTCTACTGCTAAAAAATATCGACATATATCTGAAGGATAGAAACATAAAAGTATTATCTTTCTGATTTGACCTAATAATCTAATATCCAAAAAAACTAGACTATGTCAAAATAAGATTTGTTATAAAGACATCACAAAAGGTCTTTGGTGTTGAATTTTTTTAGGACATTAATCTGTGCTTACTAAAATCCTTAATCTGAATTTAAAATAAGAGATTTCCTTTCCATAAGAATTTAAAGTTTCAAGTGATAATATAAACCATAGATCTGATTTTAAAATTTTAAAAATTGTTTAAAAATGTTTTTGAACTTATTATTTTACATTTTTCAATAACAATTGTTTTCTTTCCTCTTCCCTCCCCAAACTGGGGAAAAAAGTAAAATCTTTGTGACAATTATGCATAACCAAACCCTATTGATTGGAAAGTAAAGACTCAGGTGCAAGATCTTGATTCTACTAATCTCAACTCCTTATTTCCCACAGATTATTTTTTCAGAAAGCAGAGTTCTAGGCCATTTGTCTTCTTTCTACTTAGTCTTGTTTTCCTTTTCTCCATTTCATTATTCATTAACAGCTTAACCATAGGGAAAGAGGAAGGTGAAACTCAAAATCATTCAGTTCCTCATCTGTGCATTTGATTATGCTATTCCATTTCCTTAATATAAGAATGAGTATAGGTTGTATTTTCAGTAATACTATTATAGTTACTTTGTCTATCATTAAACTCTGATTGTTTATAATACATATACCTACTCCTGTATTCTTCTAAACTTTGTATGAGGTCAGAAAGCAAAGTACATCATTTTATACTTGATGACCTAAGATAATATGACACCCATACAGAATGCAACTGCAATCAAGCATCAGTAATTATTTCCATTGGGAAGATGTATAATCTGTATTTCATATATTTGAAGTTAACAAGATATTAATTTCTTAAGAAGCAGCTAAAAAATTTGCAGATGCATGTCCTTCCAAAGATTACAGTCAAGTTAGAATATACATAACTACATGATTAAGACGAGAAGACCATTGGAATACAGGCTATGTGTAAACAGAAAGACTGAATTAAAACAAAGCCAAAAGCTTAACAGTCATTCTTTATAAAAAGAGATCATATGAAAAAGTTGGTATTGTTTGTGGGTGCTGCATTTTAAGAAAGTCATGGACAAATTGGAGTAGATCCAGAGGAGGACAACTATGGCTGGCAATAACTGCATGTTGATGAATAACAGAAGAAATTCTGCTTATTTAGCCTAGAAAGGAAAGCCAAAGTGGGAGTGTATTTTTTGTTTATGGATCTAATTGATAAAGAGAAATCCCAGGATGGAAATCAATACCAATGTAGATCAGTGCCCTATGTACCTGGAGAGGTTAAATGATGACACAGCTAGAATGTGTTAAAAGAAAGACCTGAAGAAAAAATGTGTGAAAAGGAAGACTTCAAAGCTAGTCCTCTGATCTGGCCGTTTTAAAATGAAGAGCTGTCATGTAGAAGAATTGGATTTAAACTCCATAGACACTGAATGAAAAACTGGGATCAGGGAAGGAGAATTATAGTGAGACAAATTTCAGTTCCATATAAGGAAAAAACTTAAGGTAGAGATTAGATAATCACCTGTCAAAGAGGCTGTAAAGGATACTCTTATATTATGAAGGAGGTTGTAATAGATGATCTCGATGACCTAACTTTCAGATTCTACTGTTTTATCATTAAGTAGGGTTCTTTGGAGATAAGTATTCCAGATGTGTCAAATGTTATCATGTGGTTAAAATTGCTTTAGGTTCTATAATGAAAACAAGTTTTAGATTGCACTGGATTTGTAGTAGTTCAAATGATTAATTTATGTCTGAAGAAATGTATTTAATTAAGCTAATTTAAGTTAAGTTACTCTACAGCACTTAAATATGATATTGTTGCTGACTTTACAAATATCCTCAAAGGGTAACTGGGGAACATTCTTCTCTCCAATTTTTGATTTTTCAAAAAAAAAAAAAATTTAATCCATAAGTAGATTGCCATTTCTTAGTTATTATCTGGAGGAAGAAAATGGGGTAGTCCAATTATGAATTTTTCTCACTGTCAGGGGTGAAAATTACTAGACAATTTTCCTTTTAGTAAACCTTTCTCAGAGCTGTTTTTGCCTTAAGTAAAAAATTTCTAGTTATAGCTCTAGACATTATGCCATAATCTTTTCTTATATCAGATCATTTAACTGGAAGGCTTCTGCCAGAGAAATGTGCCATCAACTAAGAAATACACAATAAAAGCATTAATCTGACTTGCCTTTAAAAGACATTTTTAAAAAACACATAACAATAAATTCTATTCAGAAAACTCCAAATAGCAGATTTTTAATTTTTTTTTTACTTAGAGTTTTGTTCAGATTGGGCACATATAAAAATGAATATATCACACAGCAACCAAATGCTTTGCATAAATTTATGTTACCGTAAAAATATCAGTTTTAATCAATTCCAATATAATCATACTTATAAAACATGTATATATAATGTAAATGCCAAAACATCCAGTTCTTTTTCTTAACTTATAAAAGAGTATTATATGGTTTTACCTAGTGCCAAGTTAACATGCTTTGTATTTAGCATGAATAATTACATTCACAAGTTCATAAGGTACATAGTTACACTTCAAGACATGAAACTTCTTAATAAAGTTCAAATTTGGGTATTTGTAATTTTAAGAAATGTCTTACTTATCCAGAGAAGAAATCTCATTCATGTAGGGCATAGCTGGGAAAATTACCTTAAAGGAAAAATAATTGTTACAAAGCCATATACTTTTCTCTGCAGAAAATGTACATAACTATTCCTAGGTCAGAGTTCACAGCTTAGAACTGTAGACAAAATTAAACCAAACTTTTGTTAACTGGGGCAGCAGACTAGACACTGAAAGGATATGGTGACCTGAAGCACAATTAAAGTTTTAGAAAAAGAAGCAAGGAAAGAGAGAGCCCTATTACACACATCACTAACCCATCCAGGTGTCACTCTATGACAGTACAATTTAGAATGTTAACACTGAATCAACAATTATTTTTTTAAAAATGGACCTATAACTTCACTGTATAGGAAATTTCCCAGAGAGTAAATTCCCTCTGCCAATACAGATCAACAAGTTATGAAGTTTTAGGCTGTTTTAAGAGTTGTCTAGAGCACTGAGAGATTAAGTGTTTTGCCCAGTGTCACATAAACTAGCCTGTCAGAAGACTGAATGAAGGTCATCTGGACTCCAGCCCTCTATGCTCTACAGCAGACCGTTCCTCAAGTAAATGATAACATATTCAGAGCATAAGACAACACATATGAAGGCAGAGAAATATGTAACACACTTTGGGAAGATTACCATTAAAAAGGCTAACAAAAATCATGTAAGTGCTTTTTAAAAAGAATAAACTTCATTCATTCATTAAAGTTATGGGACATCTCAAATATATCTTATTTATACAGTACTGTAGTTCATTTTAAAAGATGTCTCCTCTTGATTAAGAGGGGAGGAGTGAGAGATTTCAATTATTTTCTAGGCTACATTTGATATTTACTTTCCAACCAATGTAAACACAGGTAAATTTTCTGATTAGCTTAACTGAGTGACAAATTAAAATAATTTCACCTAAACTTTTGAGAGAAACTGGGCAAACTAAATATCAAGGGTATGCCTTTGTGAGTAAAGTACTGGATCTAGAAAAGGTCTGAATTTCAGTTCAAGATCTGAGTTTGAAGCCTGTCTCTGACATTACTACATTCATGATGATAGGCTAGTCATTTAATCTTCCTGAGCCTGTTTCCAAATTTGTCAAAAAAAAAAAAAAAAAAAAAAAAAATCTGTGCTACTTATATTACATGGTTTCTGTGAGACTAAGATGAGATAAAATATGTAAAGCCTTTGCAAACTTTAAAGCATTATATAAAATCAATTATTATTAATAAACTTTTCTTGCCATTCAGCTTTGCTTCGGTTCCTATAAGGAAAATAAAAGAATTTAAAGTTTGAGTCATATGCAACATATTTGGACACATTTTAACAACCCACTGAAAAATCATGCATTTTCAAATACTGGTTACACAAATAGTTCTAGTCCAAAAGGCTTTAGCTAATTATGATTTAGAAAGGAGGTTATTGAAAAAAAAAAAAGATAAAACCTCAAGTTAACTCAGGTTAACTTTCAAGGGAGTGAAATAGCCCCATTGAAGTACTTTAACAAATAATTTTAACTAAAAAAAAGTGATGGTTTTCTTTTATGAAAGGTTAAATAATGTTAGTCCTGAATTGCAAAATGAACTTTGAATAATATGTTTTTGAAAAACTCAATTTCACATATGATCTATTTAGTTGGAAGATCAGTTTCATAATTTTTTTCTTTACATATTGAAATGTTCATGTTCATGTTTAAGTTCATACTAAAGAAAATAAAAAGGATAAGGTTTCACTAGTTGTGGCAAAATAAATAATGAAATAAATTTCCATTGACTAAATTTATGTGACTTTGGGCAAATAACTTCATTTTATTCTTGGCTTAATCTATAAAACGAGGGAGATAGACTAGATGGCCTCTAAGGTTCTTGCCAGCTCTAGATTTATGATCTTATGTACAAATCAAATATATAACAACCATAGAACTATGTATATATAATCATAATCTTTGCAAATTAAAATATTTATATAGTAAACATTCTATTACCTGTTTTTCTCAATCACTGACCAGATCTCTTTGTTAATAGCACAGATAGGGAAAAAGCATGATAGCTCAAATAGTCTCCCAAGGTAAGCAAGGTAAGTACATAATTGTTTCCTTACAAACATCCAAAATAACTTCATCTTCCTGGGACTTTCCAGAGCCTCCTTGCTTTTTTCCAAAGGAAAAGATGTGAATTTAAGAGATCCCACCTATTTACGGACTTCTTTCTTTTCCCACTTTCCATAAATTTGTGATAAGTTTTACCTATTTTAAAAAGTATCTTGATAGCCTTTATTCTTCTAATAGCCAAGGTCAATAAGCTTTGGTTTTATTTTATTTTGAATAAAGTTCTGTGGATTATGTACTTAAATCACTGAATCATCCAAGCTGAAGATTTTGGTGTACTTAAAAGTCTTTCCAGCAGACTTGTTTATCTTCAGAATAAAATTAAATTATCCTCAGCATTGTTTTAGTGGTTTTTTAAAATACCTCAAAGCTCTTTAATCTCCTGAGTTGATCCAGTTTGCAACACCTTTATAACAAAGTAGATTGTCTGTGGCCATACTTGATATTTTGGTATTAAATGACTTCTTTCCCATTTTCTATATTCTTAAAGAATTGGTAGGTATGTATATATGTGTAAGACATACATATGTATAAATACATGTATTTAAATATAAACATCAATCTTTAAGAATTTATGTGGTGATTCTCAGTTAATCACAGTTTTTGATTAGTAAGTACAAGCCTTTCCCCAATCATGCCAGATAAAGTTTACTGTATTTGTCTTTTGACTGAAATAATTTTAGAAAGGGATTCTACCACATATTGTTAATACAAATAGGTTGAAAACCAGGGGTCTCTGTACTTATTAAATTGAATCACTTGACAGTAAAATTCAGTTAATGCCTTAGGCATTGGTGACACTTCTTCCCACTCAGATCTGTTGCTGTGGTAGACTTGCACTTCATCTGTAATTTCATCTGGAGCATAATCACCACCTAATATGTAAATTTTGTCTTCAATTCCAACTGCACCTGCATTAAATCCTGCACATTCAAAAGATCCTTCTCCCTTCCAAACACAAGTGTCTGGACAAAAACTATAAACCTTATAGGTAGAAAGGTCACATATGTACAATGTGGAATTTACTGGCACTGCTTTGATTAATGTTGCATGAAAAAATTGACCAAATTCTGCTACTAGTTCAGACCACTGGTCAATTGTGGCATTATATTTAAAAAAGCAATCAAGAGATGGGTTAAAGGCATCAGTAATCTCTACTTCAGATCCAAGAACATAAATCACATTTTGGCATGCACTTGCTTCTGGATAGTATATGCCTCTGGGTAACTGGCTTACAGATAACCACTCTTTGGAAAGAGGATTATAAGAGTCTACATCCAACAAGCTTTTAATGTCCCGAGCTCCTCTAGTCTTTCCACCTATTACAAACAATTTATTGAGAGCCACAACTGATGTGTGCATGGTTCTTGGCTTTTTCATTGCTGATACTACGAAGAAGTTATTCTTGACTGGACAGTAGCACCAAGTCTGATCAGTGGCATCATGATATGACTCAGCAATATGAAGTCGAACAGTTCTGCAACATTTCCCTTTGCAACCACCTGTCATAAATATTTTTTCTCCATAACTAGATAGACTAGACCCTGGCAAGTCAATCATGTGAGTCTGTGGCAGCACTTTCCATTTATCTGTTTTAATATTATAGCAAAATGTGTGCTGATTTTCTCCTGTTTCTTCAGTTTTGTGAACGAATATATATTTTTCAGTTGTGGATGGACGAGCATCTGGATAGAGTCCACTGGAATGTTGCACACATTTAATTGCATCTCTGATTATGTCAAAGCACTTGGTGCTTTTGAGTAAATGATCTTCAGAAAGCAGGTAGTCCTGAAGAGTCTCCTCAGATAACTGATGTAAACGTACCTTTTTCATCAAATGAGGCAGATGTTTTTGCCTTGATTCCAAGTTATGTTTGGTCCAATTAAGAACTGCTTTCAACACAGATTCTTCTTCAGGAACATTTAATTCATCTGCTTCCAAACATTTTTGTAATACTCCAAAATTAATCTCTAAAAAGTCGGTGGATTTGAGTAACAAAGAAAAGTGATGCTGTACAAATTTGAGTGCATGGTCAAACAAATGGGAAGCACCATAGCTATCTGATATTGACAACAACTGTAAACAATTGACAAGATCAATACTTTTTATTAAAAAATCACTGCAAGCTTTGGAAAGGAATGAAACTTGAAGAAATGATGACAACTGGAAGAACATTTCTACGTTATCATTTGTTATTTCCGTTTTTCCAGTATAGGCATAATCAAGAAAAGCTTTCACTGCTTTGGGGGACAAATTACTAATGGTAACACTCCCATCATCTCGTTCTTTCATGTTTACTTCAAACATAGCTCTGTAAAAACAAAAGTAATAATATATGAATAGTAAATATTTTCCTCTTTGAATTCATATTGATCTAAAATTAGAATTTTAAAATCATAAGGAACATATTTTTAAACATACTGGAATATAAAAAGTCTATTAATACATATTTAATGATTGATTAAATTATCCAATTATACATATAAGTAGATACATATGTACATGTTTGCATGCATGTGAGGTGTGTGTATGTGGGTATGTGTAAGTATAAGTTGAATTTTTTCACTTCTGTAACTCAGGACCATTTAGTAGGATGCATATTGAGAAGCATGTAGTATAGGGGGTGGGAAATTACATTTTGAGTTAGGAGATTTGATTTTGATTTTTTTTGCTCTAATACTTATTAATCTCTTCAGGTTTTCTCTTCAATTTTTCCCCTCAGGAAAAAGCTTTTTTTCATAAGAAATGTTCATGGAGAAGATAGCTTTCTTTAAGTACTATAAGGACAATAATGGGAAATAGGAATCAAATTTGAAATGGTTACATGTATTCATGGAATCATAAATCTAGAGCAGAAGGCAACCATAGATATCATCTAATCCAACTCCCTCATTTAAGAAATGAGAAATTGAGGCCAGAAAGATGAAGTAGCTTTCTTAGTGTCCCATAGTTTAAAAAATGATCTAGGATTTTAATTCAGAATCTCTGATTATAAAACCAGCACCCTTTCCACTATAACATCTTACATCCATGATGGTACTTCCATTTTCGTTTTTTTGCAAATTCTTTCAAATGCACTTAGATTGCTCTAATGCCAAGTTCAATTTCTAGTTTTAACTCATATTATCATGATGTCATTCATATAACTCATAAATAATTTCAAATAGTAACCTTTCACATAATATAGTGAACATTATTTTTTTCATTTACCTTTATAAATGTCTTCACATTTACTCTAGTATACACATATGGAAGCACTCTGGATGATTTTCTTTTGCTTTTTTTGCTGATGCAATTGGGATTAAATGACCTGCCCAGGGTTACACAATTAGGAATATTAAGTGTCTGAGATCATATCTGAATTTAGGTCCTCCTGACTTCAGGGCTGATGCTCTATCTACTGCACCACCTAATTGCCCCTGGATGATTTATTAATACAAATATTTTAATAACTTTCTTTTTGGTTTATTTCAAAACTGATTTGGTTTTGTTTCTAATTAAAATTTCTGGGGAAAAAATCTGTGAATTTTTTCTCTTTGAAGATTAAGTATGGGACTTGGCTTGGAAGCACCGGCCTATAATCTCTGCTACTATGAACTGCTTGAGTTCAGGAATTTTAAACTATAGTAGACCAAAGCCATCTGGATAGCTACACTAAATTTACTTCTGAAAGCAGGAGACCATGAGGTTGCCTATGGAGAAGTGAAGTAACCAATGTTGAAAATAGCAGTTTAAAGCTTCCATGCTGCTCAACTGGTGATATCAGATCCATGAGAGCTACTGAACTTCCAGCTTGGGTGAGACAGGGAGACCCATCTATTTCACTTCCTGTCTCTCCCACAAAGAGATCAAATATAATAAAATAGAAAGTACAAATATTCTGCATAGTGTATATTTTTCATAAATAAATAGCTTTGAATGGTAAAGTCTGATTCCTTTGAAAATATAACATTTATGAAGAAGGTACTATGTAAATTTGTTTTTAAGACTTACTCTTTTGTTTTGCTTAAGGCAAACTTACTCTGCTGTGATTAAAAGTAGGTAGGTTCCTTCTCCCCACAAATTTAATCATTTTAAATATATTTATTTTTATTCATTTCTTTTGTTTTTATATCAATTTACTTCTGAATATGGCTTCTCTTCTTCAGTGATAACAAAGATTTTAAAAAGAAAAAAATAGTACAAAAGAACTAACCAATATATTGACTGTGTCTACTGGTATACATACTCATATCCTTCACCCTAATGTTCCCTCCCCTGTCTTATGCAATGGAAAGGAGGTAATTTTTCAAGGCTAACCTTCTTTTAGTTGTATTACCTTCAGTTTCTTTTTTATGTTATTGTTCTTTCCATTTACATTGTAATCATTGCTTTGTACCTTCTGGTAACAGGTCTGCTTTCAAAGGTGATGGAAAAACAACTGAGTAAAACCTAATATATGTGAATATAAGTAATTAATATGTAACTTAAATCTGGACCAGTAGAATGAATATGATGAAGATGCCATGTCAATCTATCCTTGAAATGAAGTCATTACAGAAAAATCTCCCTAAGTTGAATTTTATGTGTATGTTATAATTAATGCTCCCAGATCCTTCTAGTCTACTTTTACCAACTTCCTATCTCATTCTTTACAATCCTCTTAACATGGGTACAATACAACTTAGTATCCTGCTGCCATAATAAAATAAGGGCCATCCAATGAGAGATTCCCCTAGCTCTCCTGTTATATTACTGAGCTAAGTCTTTGGCCTTTTGCAGTTAACATTTTTGTACCTGGGCACAGGGCATGGAACAGTATCTTTTTCTGGGACTGGAGGTAATCAAGGTACTCAATATATAAAGTGGCCAAACAGTATAAAGATAAAAACTTTATAAATTAATGAAATACTAAGAAATTAGATGTTTGTTTCAGAATAATGTATAGGAAGTTGTTTGTGCTTTGATTTTCTTTAAAAAACAGTTGTACATAATCTGAGAGAATACAGAAGGAAGGCAAAGAGAATTTAATAAATAGTAGATGTAGCAGAAAAAAAAATCAGAGAGTATGTAAAAGATGTACATTACTATTTCAGGGAGAAAAGACATTAATAAATTGCTATCACTATTGGTGGCTCTTCAATGAGTAGAAAAGAAAATGTATATTTGTATGCCATGATAGGTTAGCCTTTGAGAGGAAAGGTGGATGAGAAGCTTTTACTTTTTCCCCCTATCCTTTGGAGTAGTGAGAGAATAGAAGTAGAACATCACAATGCAGATCACACAGAAGAAGGAGTTAAAAGTTGGATCTATTCAGTGGAAAGGTTTGTCTTGAGGGCATATAAAAGATATATTTGGGATGTTTAAGTGTTTACTTTTTGACTAGAATGTAGAAAAGATAGTAGGAATATGTAACAAAGCTGGAAAGGTAAAGGCAAGATTATAGATGCCACATGTGATTGCTTAAACTTTATTCAATAGGCAATAGAGAAAATCTTAAAAGAGTTTGAGCCCAGGAGTAACATGACAAAATCTTTGGATAACATAATTCTGGCTTTAGTATTAAAGATAGATTGAAGTAGAAAGAAATTAAAGGTAGGAAGATTAGTGAAAACATCTTTTTCAAGAAATCAGGTAGATAGTTTTGGTATTAAAGGGCCTATTTTCTGATGGTATAAGTGAGAAGAACTGGGGAGATGTGTAGAAGTGGAAATAACTGGTTTGAAAGCTGATTGGATGCAGCAGCTGAGGAAGAACTTCATAGAGGTGTGAGAGAGTGAGAAAAAGGCTCTTGCAAGGATTTCTGCTGGGGTGGGCTTATGAAGGCAGAGTTTACATGCTTAGGAAAATAAATTTCTACAAGGTGGAACAGAATTAGTTCTCTGGACTAAAATTATATGTCCCTGTCAAGATAGCATTCCGGAGCAGAGCTTCTTAAATTTTTAAATTTGCAACCCCTTTTCAACTGAGACATTTTTACATGACCGTGAGTATATGAAATAGGAATAAAAACCAAACATTTATCAATAATAAATCATAATTTTATGACCCCTATAATCAGTCATGAGAGTCCACATGGAGTTATAAACCACAGTTTAAGAAGATGGGATCTAGAGAACAGACTCTAGAGAATCTGTAAAGGGGTTAAGAGTAAGAAAAAAGGTAGAATTAAAACAATGCATTTTACAAATGGGTGTTACAAATAAATATCACTAAGAAAGATTTGGATGGGGAGGAGATGATTAGGCATCGTACTCTTATATAAACTAGGAAAACAAAGTATAAAACAAGCAAAATATAGAATAAGGACCTTTAGTGAAATAAACAGGGAGAATATTTCAGGGGAATTAGATTTTCAATTGGATAGGAAAAAGAAACAGAGACCGATCACTGATCTGAAAGTATCTATATCTATATCTATCTATCTGTAATATATAGATATAGATAGATCTATATCTTTTCTTATATGTATGTGTACATATGGATATGTAGTTGGTGAACAGGACTGGACTGGAACTGGTATTCAAATTCTCTAGGCAAGTGTGGGTTGGTTATTTTTTCATTAATTTATAGCCTTAGGGAGCTGCTTAGGACATGGACAGGTTAACTGACTTCTCCAGAATCACAGAGCCAATAGATGTCAGTCAGGACTTAAACCTAAATCTTCTGGGCTTCACAGGCTAGCTCTTGAGCTACTACTCTACTACACTTCTCTTGTACGTAGCTAATAAAAGAATTAATGGAAATTGAAGAGGTATAGAAAAACTAGAAAATTATTATAACTGAAAAAATTCAAGAACTTTTTTGGTTTTGGCTGAGGCAATTGGGATTAAGTGACTAGCCCAGGGATACAAAGCTAGAAGATATAGTATCTGAGACCAGATTTGAACTTAGGCTCTCCTGACTTCAGGAGGTGCCACCTAGCTGCCCCAAGAAATTATATTTTTTAAAAGATTAACAAAATCAACAAATTATTAACTAACTTGAAGATTAAAAAAGAAAATCAAATTGCCAAAATAAAGATATGAATTTTAATTCATAACACATGAAATAAATGAGAGCTCAGGATTGCATCCATATTCTGATATATGTAAATGATACACTATAATTTCAGTAAGATTTTATTTTGATGGAAAAAGGATAAACTAGATTGTGTGTTGTCTTATTTTGTTCATTTATCAATGCCTAAGAGCCTATTTGTTAGGTTTACATATCCTCTAATAGCATTTATTAGCAGCTGGCAGAATTTCACCCTTAGGAATCAAAACATAATCACCTTTAATAAAGATAGTCCTGTACTTCTAACCTATTAAAGAATGCAAATGTTGAGGCAGTTAGTTGGTGCAATGGATAGAATGCCAGCCTTGAAGCAGGAGAACCCAAATTCAAATCTGGTCTCATACTTCCTGGGCAATTCACTTAACTCCAATTGCTTTGGGGTGGGGTTGGGGAGAGAGAAGGCAAATGTTGCAATGATTTCATGTGGATGCCTTCCCCCCCCCCCCCCAAAGCAATAAAAATTATCAAGGAATACATCACCTTAAGATGAATAGAGAATATATTTAAAACATTTATGAAACACTGACTTCCTAATACAAATTATCTACATTATCCAGAATTTGAAATTGAATCACAAGAAAACTGTTTACCTGAAAAAGTCACTGCATGCTGCTAATACACAACGATGGCATGGGATTATTTCATCTTTCACAATTATCTTAAAATCATAAAAGACATTCTTCTCTCTAAAATTCTGTAGTACATTTAAAATTTGTTGCCCATGTTCTTCAGCCACAAGACAATTGCTTTTCTTATCAGATGGAATTCCATTACACATGATCCATCTAAGGGAATTCTGTGAGCAGTCCATGGCTAATGTAAACTGTCCTTAGAACTAAAAAAGAAAAAAAAAAAAAAACTGATTAATTTTCATGATAAAATACCGCAACTTTAAAGGTTATTTATTTTTAATTGTATGAAAAGTGCTCCTTACTACAAATGAAAGCTGATGAGTATATTACTAGTTAAAACATTTACTAGTAAAAGTTTGTGATTTTACTTTTTTCCCCTAAAATATTAACATATCAATAAAAATTAATGTTCATATCCAATGTCATGTCAAAGGAATAGCATGCACATATATACCATTTTAGCATTATTTTAGTAATGAAAATTGAAAACACAGATTACAGAGCTTCTTTTGAAAGGTTAGGGATATACAAATATATATGTATATATATGCACACACACACACAGACACATACATTTTTCTAGAAGAAGTAGTTTGAAAATGTATAGAATACACATAGGAAACAAAGTGGCACAGTGTAACAGTGTATAGAGTGCTGTACCTGGAGTCAGGAAGATTATCTGAATTCAAATCAAGCCTGTGGCATTTGCTAGCTGTATAATTAAAAAGGTTAAATCACCTAATCTCCAAGTCAGTTTTCCTCCTCTGCAAATTGGGAAAAATAATAGCATCCACCTTCCAGGATTATTGTAAAGGTAAAATGAGATGCCTGAAAATCACTTTAAATGTGATAACTATTATTATTCTATTTATTCTATCTTCCTTCTTCCTTAAAATATTCCTTGATGTCATCCTCCATTCTCTACTCATTCACTGGTCTCCATTAGGCACAGCAAAAGAGGAGCTGGGACATATTCTGAAGTACTGTGTTAATGGTGAGTGGATCTGGACCAGTGAAGGACCTGAAGCAATGTGGTGAAGACAAGAGCATGTGAAGAATGTGTGGGAATGGATGAGGCAGATGAAATCTCAGTTAGGGGGAGAACAATGGGTTCTGAATCCCAGGTTTCCCTTCTCTTTCCTCTAAGTGATTACTGAAACAATCTTGGTGAATTCTGAATCCAAGATTCTTTCTTTTCCCTTCTTTCTCCATACCTACAATCATTGAAGTAGTATTGGGGAAGGGAAACAATGAGATGAAGTAGGCTTTTATTTTCTTCCAATTTTGTTATTAAATGTTTTTGTTATACTTGTTATTATTCCTGCTATGATGGGTTATCTTATTGCACAGCTGTAATATATGTGAATACAAAAAAGAAAATCATCCAAGTATTATGAATGAAATGCATGCAGGTCATGCAGACATAGGAAATTTCCCAAATATAGGTGGAAACTCAAAGAAGACATCAGAAATCTTCCTTTTACTAATTCCATAATATAATCCAGGTCAAATACCTAGATTTATATGATTAGAAGATCACTAATACTGACTCCTGGGGACTCCCACTCTCTGATAAGCAGATGGGATATAATGGTCTGGAAAAGCAGGTGAATGTAGATTCTATAACCTCTAGGATTATTTCGCTGCTGGCCTGAGGGTAGTACCATTTAGTGGCAGAAATATATACTGTATTTCCTAAATGATTAGTTAATAAATTAATTCATAGCCTGCTTCTCTGTAAGTGGCAGAAAGCTGGGGAACAAGCTCAGTGTGGATGAGTACAGCTTCAATACCATTAACAGTGTATCTCATCCAGTATTGCAGATCTTCCTGACTTTTAGACACACTATCCACTCTGCCACCTAGCTGTAACAGGAAATCCTACAGCAGAAGGGACGATGACAAGAAACAATTATTTGTATAAACTGAGCTAGAAAACCAAAAAATTAGAGAATCATAAAAGATAGAATAATATAGGCTGATAGTCAGGAAATCTGAGTTCTAATCTGGAATCTGTCACTAAATAGTTAAGTAACTGGATAAGAATCTTAGCATCTCTAAGCTATGTCAATCTCTTTGCCTATGCTTCCACTATCTACCTAAACCAAACTTTCTAAGTGAAAATATTGCTCCCTGGTTATTCTTCTCCTATGTAGAATCTAAGATCCCTTCAGGGGAAGTAAAATGAATAATTTTGGCCACTCAAAATTTAAAAAAAAAAAGTTTTTACACAAACAAAACCAATATATCCAAAATCAGAAGGAAATCAGGAGGTTGGGAAAATTTTTTATATAGTAACTTTTTCTGATAAAGGCCTCATTTCTTAAATATATAGAGAGGGAAATTTGTAAAAAATTAGAGCCATTCTCCAATTGATAAGTGGTCAAAGGTAGTTTTCAGATGAAGAAATCAAAGCTATTGTTAGACACATAAAATGTTCCAAATTACTATTGCAAATGAAACAATTCTGAACTATCGCCTAATACCTAATAGATTGGCTAACACTACAAAAATAGAAAAAAAGAGAAATGCTAGAGAGAAATGTGGAAAAATAAGTAAACTACTATATTGCTGGTAGAATTATGAACTGATTCAAGTATTCTGGAAAATAATTTGTAACTATGCCAAAAAGGTTATGCTACCATGTAAACCCTTTGACTCAGCAATACCACTACTAGTTTTGTATCCCAAACAGATTTTTTAAAAATTAATTTTATAATTATAACTTTTTTCTGACAGTACATATGCATGGATAATTTTTTACATTATCCCTCGTACTCACTTCTGTTCCGAATTTTCCCCTCCTTCCTTCCACCCCCTACCCTAGATAGCAGGCAGTCCCATACATGTTTAATATGTTAAAGTATATCCTAGATACAATATATGTGTGCAGAAACAAATTTCTTGTTGCACTGGAAGAATTAGATTCAGAAGGTAAAAATAACCTGGGAAGAAAAACAAAAATGCAAACAGTTTACACTCATTTCCCAGTGTTCCTTCTCTAGGTATAGCTGATTCTGACCCTCATTGATCAATTGGAAGGGAATTAGATCTTCTCTTTGTTGAAGATATCCACTTCCACCAGAATACCTCCTAATACAGTATTGTTGTTGAAGTGTATAATGATTTCCTGGTTCTGCTCATTTCACTCAGCATCAGTTCACGTAAGTCTCTCCAAACCTCTCTGTATTCATCCTGATGGTCATTTCTTACAGAACAATAATATTCCGTAACATTCATATACCATAATTTACCCAATCATTCTTCAATTGATGGGCATCCATTCATTTTTCAGTTTCTAGCCACTACAAAAAGGGCTGCCACAAACCTTTTCCCAAATAGATTTTTAAGGAAAAGAACTTATATGTAAAAAAATCTTTAAAGCAGTTCTTTCTGTGGTGGCAAAGAATTGGAAGTGGAGGGGATGCCCATCAATTGGGGAATGGTTAAACAAATTGTAGTATATAATTGTGATAGAATATTATTGTGATATAAGAAATGATGAGCAGTATGGTCTTAGGAAAACCTGAGAAGTCTTAGATGAATTTGAAGTGGGAAGGAAACTGTTTTCCTTTTGATTTGTGATCCCTACAGGAGTCTCAGCTCCTCCTGGGGAAGGCATATCCCCCCAGAGAAGTTATCTTTCTGTGATGCCAGAGCCTTTGATTTAATTAGAAATCCTGGTCAAAAAGCACTCCTTTGAAGTGTTGTTAATTCCAATAAGAGATCTGGGATAAAAACTGATAAGCATCTAAGCCTGGGAACCTTGGCTCCTGAAGCCCCAGGAATCCTTAAAAAGGGAATTATCTGGGTTCATTCCTTGCAGAAGGCCTAAAGTAGCTTTCTCAGCTGTTAGGACTTTCTGCCCGATGAGAAGGCATTCTCTCAGCATGAAATTTCATTTCCCTAATAGGACTCTGCTACTATAGAAGTTAGTCTCTTAGCAAACTGGTTTCTATCCAACAATAAACTTTCATTTTGCAATTGATAATTCCAGATAAGTGAATTCTTTCAGTTTAAATCTGCTGCCCACCAAAAAGGGGGATTTTTAATAACTGCCTTATTGCCACTAACCTTATCAAATTGTTAGAAAATGAAGTGACCAGGAAAACATTGTACTGAGCAATACTGTAACAATAACCGACTGTGAAAAACTTAGTTTTTCTGATCATTATCTAATTCTTCTTCTTCTTCTTTTTTTTTTTTTTTTTGCTGAGGCAATTGGTGACTTGACCAGGGTCATATAACTAGGAAGCGTTAAGTGTCTGACAACAAATTTGAACTCAGATCCTCCTGACTTCAGGGCTGGTACTCTATCCACTGCGCCACCTAGCTGCCCTTAAGACAATTCTAAAGGACTCATGATGCTATCCACTTCAACAGAAATGATTAATTCTGAAGACAGATTGAAACATACTTTTTACACTTTATTTTCCTTTTTTTTTTTTGGGGGGGGAGTTGAAATGTGGCTAGCGTGGGGATATGTTTTGCATGACTGGTTAGGGTGATAGGACTGTAGATTGATAGTGATAAGGAAGAAGTCTGATTTTTGAGTGATACTTCTGTGATAATCAATATAGACTAGACAACAATTTCCACCCTTGGTTGGATTGCATTATATTTCTACAAGTGAAGCCTCTAATCTAGTTAACATTCATATGGTGTTTTAAAAATACAATATGCTTTATATAAATTATCTGATTTGGTCTTCATCACTATATCCTGTGGTGAATTCTGCTGTTCTTACCAGAATTGCCAATACTTAACACAGTGCCTGGTACATAATAGGTGCTCAATAAAAATCTTGAATCTATTGAATCATTGAATCTATTAAATTAACAAAAGATGCTGAAAAGTTAAGTGACAAGGCCGTGATCTCACAGCTGCTAAATGTCAGAAGCAGGATATGAACCCAAGTCTTCGACTTCATATGGCATTATTCACAATAATCATGCTGCTATCTTTTCCTCTAAAACTTAAATCATGAACATGGTCAATCAATCAATCAATCAAGAATTCATAGAAATTGATGGAATGAAAAGGACTACAGAATCCAACATTCGTATTCTGAGGATACTATATCCCAGAGTGACTGTCATGTTAGGAGACACAGAGATAAGAAGAGCAAAATATGAAGTGAGAACACATAGGCTGAGTCCAGCCAACAATGTGGTTCTGTTTGACAAGAGTGCAAAACTGAAGTTCTTAAGTTTTTTGGGATCAGATAGCCCATTAACAGTCTGGTGAAGCCTTTAGACCCCTTCTCAGAATGTTTTAAATGCTATAATACAAAAGTTTAAAAAGTACACTATATTGAAATATGTATATTAAATTTAAAAGAAGTTTAGAGATTCCAGGTTAAGAATTCATAGTATAGAACATATTTGGATTCATACATACATTTACTAATCATGTGTCCTTTAGAAAATGGCTAAATTCTGAGCTAGAGCTTCTTCATCTATAAGAAGGGATGCAACTATTTTGTACCATCTACCTCACAATATTATTGTGATGATCAAATGAGATAATGTATAGGATTATAGAAAGAGATACTTTTGCCTTTGAGTCTCTCCTATTCCCTATCTTATCTCTACTCCATTTTCTCACTTCCTCCTTCCCCTTCTACACTCTTATTTCTCTTTCCTCTACCTCAATTAACTGTAACATATAACTAATGTTTAATGTTCTATCTTTGCTGAGTAAAGTGCTGAAATGAATTGTTTCTTCAACAAACCAAATTGAATAACTTTTTATGTATTGATACTTTTTGTTCCTCCTGTAGCCTTTGATAGATAAATAGTTCCTGATCTCTTGATCTAAACAGTTAAGTTCTCAACAGGTTTCAGTCTAAAAAGTGCCGCTGCTGTGTTTAAAGATGTCCAAAGGAACCAGAACAAAAGTATGAGACGCAATCCTTGACCTCATGGAGCTTATAAGCATTATATTGCTCAAAGTCCATATATCCATGGTAAATTTTAAATTGAACTATTGTTGCCCAGACAGAGCTGGTAGGCCTTTTTTTCCTCCATCATTCTCTCTATCCATTTGGGGATATTTCAAGGACATCTCTAGCAGAAAGAAGTGCAATCTTAAGGACAACATGGGAATCTAAGGCAAATTATATCCTTATTAATGTCTACTTTTATAAATATTAAACTATTTTAATTATGCCATGTGATTATTTTGGTTGTTTCAGAGTTCTAACTTCTGAGTTACAGTAATGGTGGTACCATTAACAGAAATGGATAATGTAGAAGAGGATAGGTTTTGGGGAAAGATAAGCTCTCTTTTGAAAATCATTAGTGTAAGAAGTTGGAAATGTGATTGGAACTCAGCAGAAAAATGGGGGCTGGAGATAAGAGAGAAAACTGTAGAGGTGATAGAGATAATCATAGAGACAATTGTAGACAATAAATATGTGGAACCTGATAAGATCCCTGAGAAAACATAGAAAGAGAAGACAAGAAGGTCCGGGACAAATCCCTGGAGCTTGCCATAATGAGAAATGGATACTATATCTGAAAAGAAGACAAAGAAAAAATTGTCTGAAAGTTAAGAACGGAACTGATAGAATAGTGTCTTGAAAACTCAGGGAAGAGAGAGAATCTATAAAAATGTATTCAGTGTTTGACTCTGGAAAGGTCTAGAAGATTCATTTTTTTAAAAAAGGAAGGAGTGATAAGCAATTGAATTTAGCAATAAGGAGAATATTGGTGACCTTTAAGAAAGCAATTTTAGTGAGGGAGTAGGAAACAAACAAGCCTGATAGCAAAGGGTTGACAAATGAGTGGGAGGTGAGAAAGTACAGGCAAACAGCTTTTTCCTTTCTAGGAATTTAAGTATGAAAGGAAAGAGATAGAACAATAGAACTTGAGGAGTAGGAAGAATAAAGATTTTTTTTAGGGATAGAAAAAATTGGATATGTATATAAGCAAGAGGGAAAGAGCCAATAGGTAAAGAGAAGTTGAAAATTCAGGAGAGATAATCACTCATCCCACTGACTTTCCTTAGGGTTAATT
Source organism: Sminthopsis crassicaudata (assembly GCF_048593235.1). NCBI lineage: Eukaryota > Metazoa > Chordata > Mammalia > Dasyuromorphia > Dasyuridae > Sminthopsis > Sminthopsis crassicaudata. Next base: position 531,554,769 of record NC_133619.1, on the reverse strand, counting down.
TAGCCAGCTCCTTTTCTCATTTGGAGAAGAGTTTCTTCAACTTTTTCTACTCATGATCTCTTTTCTCCCTGAAATTTTTACTTTGGGGTATATACATAAATACAATAGGTATACAAACCAAACATTTACTGATAATAAATGAAAATTTCATGACTTCCACGTGACCCATAGTTTTAAGAAGCTTTGGTTTAAGAACCATTTTTTCACTTAGTGCGTGGGGGGGTTGTTACATGACTTGCCTAGGCACACAGCAAGTAAGTGTCAGAAACTGGACTTGAACTCAGGTCCCCTTGATTCCAGGTCCTGTGCTTATATCCACTGTGCCATCTGGTTGCCTCTTCACATAAAAGGAAAAACAGGTTATAAACTGTTTTTGCACATTAACATATCAAATTTTAAAAAAATTTAAGTTGATATTAACACGTATAAGTATATTAATATATTCCTGTGTCTTACTTTCTGTGTTTACAGGAAATCTTCTATTATTTGAGGGTTATATCATATGTCTTTATAGTCCTCTCTGTGCCTATAAAAGTGCTTCATACATAAAAAGGTTTTATTTGATATATGTATATACACATATGTAATAAAGAATAATGCAGAGGAAGGAGGAAAGGAGTTAAGAGACTTAAGTGTTAGTTCTAACTTGAGAGACTGAAAGAGAAAGAGGTGGTATAAGACAACCTTCAGTTTTTTACCATAAAATCTGCATAAATATCTACCACCATATCAGTAATTCATTTCACAGCCCTTTAATTTACAAGAAGCAAAAATTTTCAAAAAGCTTTTAAAAGAATTTTAAGAAGTTTGCAACAAATATGTAAAAGGCACGACTAAGTAGAAAATAAAATAAAAAGTCATTTAGAAGGAAATGGACAAGAGAAAAAAAAAAAGTAAAATGACATCTAGCAATCATTGTTTGCCAAAAGAAATTACAACCAATTTCTAGAAAAGAGAGGGTTTTTTTTTTTTTTTTTTTTGGAAGTTTATGAACTTAAGGAGGGTTTTATCTCATGCGAAGGAATTCTGTAACAAATACTGGAAAAGACACGGATATCAGTTCGGAGGGATGATTCTTGCATGGCCTTTTACATAAAGGTCGCAGACATGATGTTATTTAGAACTGCAGCTTCAGATGCTCCTCGAGCTCCTAGGTCAGGGTGGAAAGCTCAATTACATCAAGTGGCCCGCAGTGTCAAACCAGGAGAGGGAGTTCATGGCTAACGTTTGCCTCAGTTTTAGGAGCATCAGCCGCTCCCAGAAAGGGGCCAAGGCCACCTCCGTCCCGGCATCTTTCCAGGGATCTCCGCACCCCGGGGTGGCCCATTGGGCCGAAGAGAAGGACCACTCTCGCGGCCTGGGGGGGCGCCTCCACACCATAAGGATTTGCTAGAAAGCCAGAGGGGCCCTCGGGCGGGTGGAGGCGTAGCCCGGGGTAGTGGTCGGGCCCCTCCGAGAAGCTCCCCTTCCCGAAGAGGCCTCGGGCCAAAGCAGCTCCCCCTCAGCCGGGGGCACCGAGGACCGCTCCGGCTCCCTCCAGCCCGCGCTTCCCCCCGTCAGGCACCACAGTTCGTCACTCACCTGCATCTGCGGTCTCTGGTCTCCAGCTGGGCCCGCCCTAACTCTCAGAGGCTGCACTGCTATTGGCATGGCTGGCTGTCAGCCTCTCTGTCCTAGTTCAGGAGTGGTGCAATTTCCTGGTGACTCGGCTTCGCCCCACCTCCCTAACTAAACTGCGGTCCCTGAAGTACAGCCCTTCCCCAGACCTCCGAAGTTACTGCAGAGCAGCCACGGCTTCCTCGGGCTCCACCCCCTGCTCCCGGCTGCTTTCCTTGGGAGGAGGGCAGGGTAGGCGTTCGCGTTGACGTCACGCCCCCGCAGGCCACGCTCCTCCGGGAGAGGTGGAGGCGGGACATAATGAGCTCCGTCTTTACGCAGACGTTCAGAGCGAATGCTCGGAGTCGTTGTGGGGTCGTGCGTGCGCACATCCGTGCGTGTGCGTCCCGGGCCGCGAATAGTTTCTCGGGCGCGGGCTTTGCGGTGTTTTCCCCCCATGGAAGGCGTGCGTTGGGCTTTTCCGTGCGCCGCCTGGCGCCCCAGCCGGGCCCAGTGGCTCTTGGCGGCTCGTGCAGTGCAGCCCGAGGAGAAGGATCGCATTGGCCAGTTCGTCTTTACCCGGGACGCCAAGGCAGCCATGGTAGCGACGAATGTTTGCACTTTAGCCGGAGTCGGTGTCGGGCGCGGTGTTCCCCAAACTAGCTTCCCTCCCCGAATTCTTCCCGGTGTCGGGGCGCTGGGTGTCCCTGCAGCCGCCTCCCTCTATCCTTCAGAAGCCATCGGTTAAACACCCGCAGCTTACCCAGCACCTCGGATTTATTTCTGTTAGAGATCTTAAAGATCATCCTAGTGCAAAACCCTTTCAGAGATCTGGATTTTCAGAGATCTGAGGACAGGAGACTGTCCGAGGGTAGCGTCCAACCCAGAGCTCTTTCCCTCAGATGCAGGGCTTTTATCGGTGGTCTCTTATTCAGAGAAGGCCCGGGTTGTTTCAGCGCCCATTGGCTTGGACAGTTCCAGCCCCTGCCGGAGGGGTAGCTTACCTCCTGATCGCTGTCACTGAAGTCTATAGTTTTAGTCCTTTGTCTAATGTTGTGGCCAACCTCCCCTCCCCCCAGGAAAAAAAAATCACTTGATGGATGTCTCCAGGCTAAGCGCCTACAATTTGTAAGTCCGTGGAGACCTCGTTTCTTTAAGGGCTTTAATGGATAGAACTGGCTGAGTTGCAGTTCAATTAGACACGGGTTTATTAAGCATTGCTAGTACTTAGATACAAAGAAAACGATCGCTTTCTGGAGCTTATGTGGAAAAGTAAATCGCAAAGGAGATAGGTTCTCTAGGAAGTCAAAAGAAAAACTTAAAAGGTATTTCAAATATTATCCTCTCTGCATGCACAGCAACTAGTCCTACTAGGCCTGTGTGGAGGGTAGAAAAATCGATCAGTAAACATTTTTAAGATATTCTCTTAGCATTGGGCTAAGTGCTGGGCACGTAGTAAGAGGCAAAAGATAATCCCTGTCCTCCAGGAGTTTTATCATCAAAGGGGACAGATTCCAAGATGGGGAATCTTTTTGGAATCAGTTTGAATTAATCCCAAGAAGAGTTAATGAGGTCTTGAACGAGGAGGGTGACTGAAAAAAAAAATACAAAAGAGATGATGTTGAAGTTGAAAAAAATTGGGAATCGATGATTGATGATGGGAAATTGGATGGTTTTCTTTGTGTCTCAATATCCTCAATATGTAGCAACGATGCTTAATAAACCTATCTGATGTGTGAAGAAGAAAAATAACGGACGACGCCTTGTAGTGAAGTAAAATTAATAATGACTTTTTGAAAGATAGTGCTTTTCAAACTGCTCATGGTGTTGTCCTAAGTTTGCTATATTTAGAACCAGAAGACTTAGGTTTGAATTCTGTCTCATTTACCTAATGACCTGTATGACCTTGGACACATTTCTAAAATTCTCTGAGTCTCAGTTCCTCAGTCTGCAAAATGAATTTATTTAACCAAATGACCAAATGATCCCCCTTCCATTTTCTAAATCCATAATACTTTGTAAGGGATATGTAAAAGTAATATTGGATATGGTTTTTTATTTCTATTAGTTTTCATAAGTTCAGCATTTTAACATTGTATTAAATCATCATATGATTACTATTTATTGCTAGTCAAATGTTGTTTCAGGCCTTTTTTTTTTTTTTTCCCCCTGTGTATGGCTAACCCTTGAAATATTAATCCTAATTGGATGACTGAAATGCTTGGATTTAAAATCTGTAAAATTTATTTTGCAGTATATTCAAGTATCATTTAAAAAATGTTTATTGAATAAAAAAGTTCTAATTAATTTTATGGCAGTTATAATGTGGTTATCACATTTTCTTTACTGATGAATAATTTTCCATTGTTTAATGACTTTCTTTGTGCTAGCTCTTGGCAGAAAGTATGTTGTAATAAAATTAATTTGTAAAAGTCACAAAAATTTTTACAATTTAAAAAGAGATCTATCCAGAAAACAGTTTAGTATTGAAAATGATCAATGAAAGTTATTATAGAGCAATGCAGTGTTTCATAAAGAAGAAATCAGCTTGTTCTGTAGGTGCAGTATAACTGAGTTAATATTGTTATGGTATTTGGTATATTTTCCTGATTGGCATATTTCAGTTCTTTAAGATTTTTTTCTTATTTTAGGTTTGGCAATTTAAAATATAATTTTAGTATCATATTTTGCTTAACTGTATTACAAAGAGACCACATTTCTATTGGAGTCACTTATATTGAAAAAATTAATACGAGGTAAAAACTAAAGTTTATTGAAGGTCTTCAAAATAATTCTCCTTTGTTGCTTTTAATTACCTAGTTTTTTACTTATATTTCAGATATATGAATAAATATTTTTAATTATTTGAAAATAAGTAACTAAAATGAAAGCAAAAGATACTAAGAGCTAGTTATTAAAAACAGTTCAAGGATAGCAAGTAAGAAGTTAGCTCACAAAATTCATTATTATGCTTATTGTCGGTAATGTGAGATGTTTACTAATGATTATAATAGCAGTTATTTAATATGTTAAAGTTGGTAAAATGCTATATAAATATTGTCTCATTTTATCCTCATAACAAATTTGTGAAATTAACTGCTATTATTAATCTTATTTTATAGATAAGGAAAGTGAATCAGGCAGAGGGTAAGTGATTTGCCTAGGATCACATGGCTATTAAGTGTTTTGAACTTAGGTCTTTCTGACTCCAGGCCCAATGTTTCTAGTATTTGACATGGGAGCATTTGATGTAATTTTAAATAAATATTATATACCTTTTTATATACAAAACATATGTATGGGTAGTTTTTCAACACTGACCCTTGCAAAAACTTCTGTTTCAACTTTTCCCCTCCTTCCCTCCAGCTCCTCCCCTAGATGGCAGGTAGTCCCATATGTGTTAAATATGTTAAAGTATTATATACCTATTTTAAATATCATTAAATTCATAGGTGGGTCGATTGATGATGAGGAAATTGATTGCAGAAAAATTGACCATCCCTTGGAATAATATACACTTGCAGAGAACTTCAAAAGGGAAGCCAGTACTTGTAAATGACTCATTCAGTATTCATCCAGATTTCAACTTTAATATCTCACATCAAGGAGACTATGCAGTTCTTGCTGCTGAGCCTAAGCTACAAGTTGGAATTGATATCATGAAGACAACTTTACCAGGTAATATTCCATTTCTGTAGTATAATTTACTTATCTAGTGCTTTCAGATTTCTTAATCCTAACAGTTGAGGAATCTTGGAGGAAGTTTAGGCTAGTTATTTTAAGTCTGTAAAAATGTTCCTTTGCTTCCCAGTATTTAAAAATTTTGATACAGTAGAAAATAAATTCTGGGGGAACAGTTCTCAAAAAGTGAGTAATGTTTCTCTGAAGAGTAAAAAGAAGAAAAAGTATGTTTGTAGGTATATACATTTCTTCCTTAGCTTATCAAATATTAGATGACCTTTGATTTCAGTATTTATTTTTTTTCCCTTACTAAGTTTAAAAAAGAACTTATTTCAATTCTTTGATTTGTGATCTTATTGATGTCAGTATGTTTTATATATCTTATACATATCTTCTAGATTTTTTGTTGGAGCTCTTTCTAATTCTTTTGACATTTTATAAGTACCAGTAGAACACATCTGAGTATTTTTCACCTTTAATCTCTTACCAACCCACCTTCTTTTCTGTAATGTTCTCTGTTTGGTTTTCTTGGGATCTCTGGGAATAGTCTTCCTTTCAGTTCAGTAATTAGCATAAGAGCAGCCAGGTGTTAAAGTCCAAATCCTTTATTATCTCCTTCAAAGTCTTATCTCCTTTCCTGGGGCCCTGTTAGCTTTCTTAAAGGCCTTCTGGAGTCTTGGTTTCAGTGGGGAAATTAAGGAGAGCCTGCCATGGAAGGTGAGATGAGATGAATCTGTCTGAGTCCAAGGGCTTGTGCTTCAGCCTCCAGTCTGTCTTCTTTAGCTTTCCATCTACCTAGCTGAGGCTCCTAGTTTATATGCTCTACATTGAATATAAACCAATCATTATATTACTAGGAAACCATTATTTGTTGTAAGATTAAATCAATCATACTGAACTAGAGAACTATTAATTTTCCATGCTAAACTAGATCACTGTTGTATTTATCAATTCCACTTAGTTAATATTTTGTAAGCATTCTTGTTTCAAGTTCAGAGTTCTGACCCATAACATATCCAGTTTTCTTTTGTTTTAGAACTTAAGGTGTTTACTCTTCCTGACTTCTCAAGGAGGTGAGAACCCCCAAAAAGGAGGTGATCATACCTTCACTGACTCCTCCAAAAAGGGGTGAAAACACCAAAAAAGGAGGTGATCATACCTTCACTGACTCCTCAAAAAAGGGGTGAAAACACCAAAAAAGGAGGTGATCACATCCTCCCTGATGTCTCAGGAAGGGAGATGAAAACACCAAAGGAAATGGGGAATCAAATCAGATTAGCGGGTTTCTGAAGGGTCTCACTTGAAACAGGTATACATAATATCAACATGGGAGGTATTACACATAATTACATAAATTACATAAGCACATAGTAACATAACACAGGCTAGTAGTGATGTAACAAATAACATGAATCGCCATGAGGAATAATAATGCATGTCCATGAGTCCTAGAAATAGTCCAAAAGGAATCTATTGTCCATTACTTCATATGTATAGGGAATCCAATGATTTCTGAAAGTTTTGAAGTCCTGCAATAGTCTCATCATGTGTTAGGGAATCGAATGATTCCTGCAGATTTTGAAGTTCTGTGATGTAAGGGGTTGAAAATCTTGAGTCAATGCATTGAGGTCAGACTATTGAGCACTTGAGGCTAAATACCAATTGGACAGTACTCTATAAGAATATGCTTGGAAAATGGCCTTTCCCACTATCCTGTGCTGGCCCAATCATTTGGTGTACACAGAGAATTGTGGGAGGGACTAAGAGGTGCAGTGAGACTAGCCAGTCTCACTGGGTGGGAGATGAAGAGGTGAGGTTGTGGAGATCCTACCCTGCCATTCCTTTCACTTCTACTGCTAAAGACCAAGAATAAAGACTTTTGCTTATCCTGACCCTGGCTGATTCTAAGGTATCCAGAGTTGCTAACATGGTCGCCACACTGTGACAGTCTCATTATCAGCCATGTGTCAGATGTTTCTTAGGTCTTCTTTGTTTTGAGGTTTTTCACTGTTTTCTGTCTCTCTCAAATAGATAAGGTTAATACAGATCATTGACACCCATCTGATTCCTTCTCCATCTGTAGAGATACAAGCAAACCCTTTCTCCCAAGTAGTTAACTTACATTGGAGCTACTTGCACTGGACACTGTTCTTCTGGTGGGTTAAAAAGCCTGTATTCTCTCCAGTTGTAATCACTTTCTGCTATCTTATTGCTTTTTGGCTGATTGAGCATGCCTTCATTTTTAATTTCTAAAGACTCTCTGGGTATACCTCGGCTGCCATCATGCCCAGCTGGGACCCTGGAGCTGGGCCCCGCATCTCATTTCCCTGGGTCAATTTACATTCTGAAGCACACAGTGGAAGCCTTTATTGCATTTTGGACATGGGGTTTCAGGTCTTCTCTCATTCTGTCTTCTCACTCTTTCTCTACATCTACACTGAGCTGTAAGATGTCCTATTTTTCCACAATGAAAACATTGATGATTTTCTCTAGAAGTTCCTTGCCAAGAGGGACCTTGTCTTCCCATATTTTGCATCATAGTCGGGTATAATAAACATTTATGCCTATTGTGGCATCTTATGATCTCTTCTAAAGAAGCATCTTTATGTAGTCCCATATAATTCTTTTATAAACCTCATTAGCATTTTCCTTAGCCAGTTGTGTTATCATAATTCTTATAGCTGCATTTTCTCCAATGATTCTTGTGACAGCTGTTTGCAAACGTCCCATAAAATCAGCAAAAGGTTCATTGGGACCTTGCTCTATTTTTGTGAAGGCTTTTCCTCCATCTTTTCTTGGGAGGGAGTCCCAAGCTTTTATAGCAGCAGCAGCAATTTGTTCATATGCTATCAAAGGGTGATTAATCTGTGCTATAGTGTCTGCATACTGACCTTTACCTTCTAGTTGGTCAAAGGTGATTTGTATATTAACTCCAGTTTGCTTATTGCACTGGACTTGTATCCTGCATAGTTCACTATACTCCGAAAGCTAAAACAAGTTTTGTCCAGGTTCTAAACATGTCCTTGCTATAGATTTCCAGTCACTAGAAGTTAAGATTTCATAAGCCAAATTCTCTAATAACATCTAAAAATAAGATGATGTAGCCCCATAATGAGTACAACCTATAATGTGCTGTTGTCTCCAGAAGCTGCCGATTGCTCTCTGGGAAGAGATCTGCTGTGTCAACTCAAATCTCTCGGACAGATTCTTCTTCCTGTAGAGGGCTGACTTCCCTTCCTGCAGAGAGCAGCCTCAAGTCTGGTCCAGAAACAACTCCCTTTTTCCTCCAGAGCTGCCCTCTTTATCCTCCCAGAGAATGGGCGTGGGATAATGCAAGGGCTTCTGGGAAGATTTACTTCAACCAATGAACTTGCTCCTCCTAAGCATGCAAGCTCTTCCCCAGGAAAGGCTGGAACTAGAGAATTGTCAAGTGTACCGACTTAGCACTTAGTAAGAACCTAATATCTCATTATCTCATTAGCACTTAGTAAGAACCTAACAGCAACCCTTTTTCAAATTCTTAATTTTTTCCAGATCAAAAGGAATGTATCTTCTCCTTTGTTTACCTGAAGAATCAAATTCTTCAATCACAGGGTATGCATTTATCAAATCAGATATATTCTGTCCTTTTTTTGCTTTTCATGCCATTTGTAATCTTGTTATAGGCTTCTTCACAGGTGGTGCTGATTGTGTCACTGCCCCTTCCCCTCTTCCTTCTCCCAACACCCAAGAAGGGTTAATTGAGGGGGGTAAGTTAGGGGTTGGGGAATGCCCTAATGGCTCCTGCTGTGAAGCACAACACTCCTTAATTTCATCTGCTTCGTACTTAATTCCAGTCTTGTCTAATTCTTCATGCTGTTCACCTAGTTTGTCTGTATCCTCTCCTTCCTTCTCTTTCTTCTTTTTTCTTATTCTAATACTTATTTAATTTCTTAAAGCTAGTTGTATTAAGTTATATGTATAGTGTTTTTTTAGAAATTGAATCAGTCCATTATCATTGTAGTATTCACATAGTTGCTCTCCTACTAATTTCTATTCATCTGAATTTAATTCTTTTTCTTTAGAGAATCAAGGAGATGTGTACTGGACTGTTTCTAAAAGTTCAATGATCTGCTCCCAAGTTACAATCAAATCTTGGTTTTTCATAAGTCTGACAATGCTCTCTACACATTTTCCTTGAATTGGAAAAGAAGGCTCCTTTCTAAACATCTGTCCCATTTTAGCTGAAGCACTAGTTTAGCCCTTTACAAAATTTCCTTCTTGTACTCACCCTAATTTCCAGGTCACAGATGAAGGTTCTTGGTGCCATGTTGGGATGTCAAAATGTAATGTTCTGCTTGGTTTCCTTGGGGTCTCTGAGAGTAGCTTTTCTTTCACTTTAGTAATCAGCACAAGAGCAGCCAAGTGTTAAAGTCGAAATCCTTTATTATCTCCTTCAAAAATCTTGTCTCCTTTCCTGGGCCCTGTTAGTTTTCTTAAAGACCTTCTGGAGTCTTGGTTTTAGTGGAGAAACTAAGGAGGAAAGCCTTAGTGTGTGAAATGGAGTGAATCTGTCTGAGTCCAAGGGCTTGTGCTTCAGCCTCCAGTCCGCTTGTCTTCTCTAGCTCTCCATCTACCTAGCTGAGGCTCCTAGCTTATATGCTCTACACTGAGTATAAACCAATCATTATATTACTAGGAAACCATTATTTGTTGTAAGATTAAATCAATCATACTGAACTAGAGAACTATCAATTTTCCATGCTAAACTACATCACCATTGTCTTTATCAATTCCACTTAGTATCTTGTAAACATCCTTATTTCAAGTTCAGAGTTTTGGCCCATAATACTTTTCCATTAATGTATATGTTTGATAAGGTTTGTTATGTTGTTTCTGGTTGCCCTTCTTTTTGTAAATATTGTTTCATTCTTTGTGTTTGTATCCCCAGCATCTAGCACAATACCTGGTCCATATGTGCTTAAATATATTTGTTGATTCTTTGATTTGTAATATGCATATTTAGGCCCATCATACCTTTTGGTATTGCCTCTCGAGTGGCTTGTAGTCTTAATTCTTTGACAATATAATGTTTTGTGATTTGCAGCTATTTAGTTGGAAGAATATTGAAGTTGAAAAAATTTAGAGTCATTGAAAGTACTATACAATTTTCCTAATTTTGTTGATTAATCTAATTTCGCCTACTCTATTTTTCCTTTAAATTAAGATCCTATTCCAGAATTAAATTCTGTTGTCCAATTTAATGCATATAACTGAAAAATAGTTAAGTGAAAAATAGTTATAACTCTTAATTTTCCCAGATTGCATAACTTCATCCAGAAGTGTTATTTTATCATCAGTGAATACTGGATACTACTTTGACTAGAAATAGAGTAAAAACTTTAGTTACACTGTTACCCAGCAGCGTACTTGTGAAAATAGGTTTGTATATTGCATAATACCTTACCCTTTCAATTCAAAAGCTACATCAAATTAACTTCCAAAATAACTTCAAATTTTGTAAAAGGACAATTTTTGTTAACAATAAACTTTGTCAGAGTTAAGAAATATATATTAAATTTAATTTACCCTGACAGTTTGTTAATTTTCTGATTTCTTTTTCTGTCATATTGGTTCCATCTTCAATGCATAATCAGGTTCTTAAAAATAAAATATTTAAGTTGCAAGAAGAAGTTTTGTCCCAATCTTTGTTAATATTATCATTAACAATTTGCCAAGTTTTCTCTGTAGGTTATAAATATCTTTACTAAGAAGACATCTTCTTTGTAAAACATTGTTCATCTCCATCTAGATGGAATATTTACCTTTGTTCTCATAGTTATAACTGCATGATTTTGGCATTTTTATATGTATGGTAAGAAGTTTAATCTTTCAAAAACAGTTGATTAAATTAAGAAGTTTAATCTTTCAAAAACAGTTGATTAAATTTCATTCAGTCTTCTACATTTGAGCCTGATAAAAACAACCTAACATGTTTTTGACTCTTCAACCAGAATGAAAAGGGCATTGTTGTCAGTCTTCCCAAGTTGGTATATTTGCACATAATCCTCTTCTTCTTTACCCTCAATTTGCTTTTAATGTGTCTCTACCTAATTTCTCTCTTTTTTTTTTTATCAGAATAAGAATTTGGTTAAGTGAATAAAACGAATTGTTGAATTATGGGAAGGAAATTTGAGAGGACAATGATGAAAGAAAGCATTATTTTCTAATTTATATTATGTCAAGTTAAGTATTAATTTTCATATTTAATAGAGACACTATAGTTCATTGTAAAGAAGCCCAGACTTAGAGTATCTGAAGATCTGGATTAAAATACTTGTCTCTTGCATCTGAGTTCATAATCACTCCATTAATGGTGTCTTCAGATAAAAAAATTCTGGCATAATTATCTTAGGCACAAGTTTACCTCTCTTTTCTGGGGTTGCAGTCAGCTTTGGTATTTCATAGGATAGAGATTGTTGAGTAAATGGAATGGTTTTACTACATCATTATAGAAATAAATTTTTTTCAGTTCTTTTGGAGGTCATGGAAATACCCATTTGGCTCTTTCATACATATGATTGTAGATTTAGAGCTGGAAGAAATCATAGAATCCTACTCCGTAATTGTACATCTGAGGATACTGAGGCATAAAGAGGTTCAGTGACTTGCCCAGCATCACGTGGTAAGTGACTGAAACAGGACTTGGGTTAATATTTTACTAATTTCAAATCTATTCTTCTACCCACTTTGCTGACTCTGTTTCTGTCATATCTCACTTGTAGAATTTCTTTTTCTTTCTTTTTTTTTTTTTTTAAAACCAAAGCTATACCTGTGCTTCAGTTGAGAGAAAGTCTGATCCTCTCGAGAATCCCTAGCTAAGCCAGGTATATATGGTGAGGTCGAAGGAAGGAATTCAGCAGCAGAAAATAACTGGGTTGCATTTCTGCACTGGCCAAACTGAATAGCTGAACATTTCAAGCTTTAAAGCAATGGATATATAACAAGCCTACTCATTATATTATAATTTTACCTACTCATTACATTATTGAAGGACATGTTTGTGTGACATGTTGACTTTTCAGAAAGCTTGATTAAATTTTTGTCACAATCTTGTGAGGTGAAGAAGGGTGACATTATTTTCCTCATTTTAGATAAGAAAACAGTTTTCCTAGCACAGCTAAGAACTAGAACTTAGGTTTCAGTAGGGGGCTGGTTGTTTTTCCCATTGTATCACCAAATCTTTGGAATGAATGTGCTAATTATTCTTGGAAGCAAACATCTTCATCTAAGTCAGTGCTGGGAGATGATTGAATCTAAGAATGTGAATAATATATTTGCTTTTCTAGAATTGTTCCTATAATTACTTTCCAGAAGAGTTGGACCAATTTGCAATTCTGCTCTTAGTACATCAGTGTTTTTATCTTAGCATAGCTCCTCCTGCTTGACTGTTGATGCCTTTTATGACTGACTAAATTTCTGAGTGTGAAGTAAAAATCTTAATATTGTTTTAATTTGTGTTTCTCTTAAGATTAGTGATTCTGAGCATTTTTCACAGAGTTGTTCAATTTTATTTATTCTTTTGCAAATTTCTCTTCTGTTTGGTTATCTTTTGGGTAATTATTCTTGGTCTTATTTAACAACTAGATATCTTATACCGTACAGAAAGATGGATGTGGAGTCAAGAAAATCCGAATTTGAATCCTTCCTGTGGGATTTTATGTAATAGTTATTTGTTCAGCCTCAGTTCCCTCATCTGCAAAATAATAGTAATAATACCTTTTGGACATGATTATTGTGAAGAAGTGAAATAGTAAATATTAAATTCTTTGTAGAACTTAAGATACTATAAATATGGTAGCCGTTATTATCTTATTTACCAGTTTTCTACATAATTTGGATAGCAAACTTTTGTCATGATTTTAACACTTGAAAGGCTGAATTTTAAGAAAATCTTGAAGGACCAAATTTTGTCAACTGATGCAATGCCTTCTTTTTTTCTTTAAATCCTTAAGGCAAAGAATATAGTATAATAAAGTTTTTTATTTCAAAATAAAATTATAATTTTTTTGTGTATATAAATTGATATGCTTATCTTTCTTAGGCATGACATAGCTTTCTCTCTCATTTCTTTTTTAGTTTTTATTTGTGGCACTCTAATTTGGTTTTAGAATCATTTTTAGGTTGATTTGATTTGTTGTTGTTGTTTATCTGAAGATTTATTCTTTCTTTGACCAATTATTCTCACTCAAATGACCTTAATTTGTTCATGAAAAAACTTATAAATTTAATATAAGCAACATTATCTATTTTTCTTTTGTAACCTTTATCCCTTCTTATCCCTCCATTTCTCTTAAATCAAAGTTAATTTTTTTCCATTCTTGTTTAGTTTCTTTATTATGTTACCTTTTCCATTAAGGATATGTAACATTTGGATAGTATGTTTCTTTATCAATGTTTGGCCAAATCTGATTTTTGGCAAATTGTTTTTCATTTTTCTCAGCATTTTTTTGTTGAATTAAGAATCCTTTCTTTTTTGTCCTCGTGGAATATGTTGAACCTCTCAACTTCTGTTGCTTCTGAGTTTTGCTTATCTAGTCTGTTCCATGAATTAACAGTCATTTTATAAATCAGTGCCACATTGTTTTGAAGATCAATGTCATGTAAACCCCCACCCCCAATTTTTCAATTACTTCCCTTGGGATTCTTGAGCTTTTGTCTTCCAAATTAATTCATTTATGTTGACAAATTTGAAAGAGCAACAAATCTTTTTGTAGTTTGTTTTCCATAGCATAAAATCTGTGATTTAATTTAGATACTATGATTTTTGTATGTAGTCATGAAGAATCCATTCGTAATGGATATCTCTATTTAAATATTACTTTATTTTTATAAAGAATGGTTTGTAATTTATCTATAAATTCTCAGATACTTAATACATTTCGTAGAAATTTTAAAATAATATTTTATTTTTTCCCTGATTACTTGCAAAAACTATTTTTAGGATTTATTTTTTTAGATTCTTGAGTTTCAAATTTTCTTTCTCTCTTCACCTTCCTCTCTGAGATGTTATACAATTTGATAAAAATTATGTACAAATATGATCCAGGAAAACATACTTCCATGTTAGTTGTGTTGTAAAAGAAAACAAACCAAGGCAAAAGAATAAAAGAAATGAAAAATAGATCTGCATTTAGATTCCAGCATTTCTGTCTTTAGAGATGGATAATAGCATTTTTTATTCTGAGACTTTTGGAACTATCTTGCATCATTATATTGCTGAGAATAGTTAAGTCATTCAAAGTTGATTGTCATACAATATTATTATTATCATATACATTGTTTTCCTGGTTCTGCTCACTTTACTTTGTATCAATTTATTTAAGTTTTTCCAGATTTTTCTAAAATCATCCTGCTTGTTATTTCTTACGCACACCTAGTATGCCACAACAATCATATACCATGACTTGTTCAGCCAGTTCCTAATTGATGGTTGAATATCCTTTCACTTTCCAGTTCTTTGCCATCACAAAAAGAGCTGCTATATTTTTGTAAAAATAAGTCCTTTTCTCCTTTTGGATTTCTTTGAGATAGTTTTAGTAGTGGTATGCTTTAGGCATAGTTCTAAGTCATTCTCCAGAGTGATTACTTTACAACTCTATTAGCAGTGCAGTAGTCTCATTTTTTTCCACATCCCCTCCAATATTTATTTATTTTTTATAGGCAATCTGATAGATATTTAAGGTAGTGCTTTGGTGTTGTTTTAATGTGTATTTCTCTAATTAATAGTGATTTGGGAATTTTTTTTTTTTTAATGACTTCTGAAAACTGCCAGTTCATACTCTTTGACATCAATTGGGAAATGATTTGCTTTTATATAAATTTGACTCAGTTATCTATATATTTGAAAAATGAAATCTTTATCAGAGATCATTGTTATGCATTCTCCTCCCCCGCCCCAGGTTTTCTGTTTTCGTTCTAATCTTGGTCATTGGTTTTGTTTTTGTAAGAATTTTAAAATTTCATTTAGTAAAATTATCCATTTATTTTGTAATACTCTATCTTGTGTTTAGTCCTAAACTTTTCCTTAATCTACAGATCTATCAAACAGGTAAACTATTCTCTGTTCCCCTAATTTGCTTATTATATCATCTTTTATTTCTAAGTCATGTACCTATGTTGACCTTATCTTGGTTAAAGATGCAGTTGTAAGCTCTTTGTACCTAGATTCTACAATAACTATTTTCCAATTTTCCCAATAGTTTTTGTTAAATAGTGAGTTCTTGTTTCAAAAGCTAGAGTCTTTCGGTTTATCAAATAGTAGATTATTAAAGTCATTTGCTACTATATGTGTTAGATTCAATCCATTCCACTCACTCTGTTTCTTAGCCAATACCAAATTATTTTGATGATTACTGCTTTATCATATTGATTGAGATAGCTAGGCCACTTTCCTTCACTTTTTTTTTCATTGATTACCTTGTTATCCTTGATCTTTTGTTTTTCTAGATGAATTTCAATATTATTTTTTTCTAGGTCTATAAGGTTTTTTTTTTTTTTTTGGTATTTTTATGGGTGTTTGAATAAATAATTTAGGTAAATTTGTTTTTTTGAATATATTGACTTGGTCTACTCTGTGAGCAATTAACATTTTTCCAGTTGTTTAGATATGATTTTATTTATTCACTGTTTTGTAATTCTATTCATATAGTTCCTGAGTTGTCTTGGCACATTGAGCCCCTAGTATTTTATGTTGTCCACAGTAATTGTAAATTGAAATTTTTTTCTGTCTCTTGCTGCTTGGTTTTGTTGGTAATATATTAAAATGCTGATGATTTATTTGTTTTATATCCTGCAACTTTGTTAAAGTTCTTAATTTTTTAGTTGCTTCTTTAGGATTCCCTAATTATACAATATCATCTGCAAAGAATGATAGTTTTCTTCACTCATTGCCTATCCCAATTCCTGCAATTTCTTTTTCTTCTCTAATTGTAAGAACTAGCATTTCTAATACCATATTGAATAATGGTGATGATGGACATTCTTACTTTACCTCTGATTTTATTGGAAAGGCTTCTAGCTTATCCACATACATGAATTGTGCTTGCTGATCATTTTAGATAGATGTTACTGATCATTTTAAGGAAAATTCCACTTATTCCCATGGCTTTTTGTAGCATCTATTGAGATAATTTTGTGATTTCTATTGGTTTTATTATTTATACAATCAATTATGTTGATTCTCTTTTCCTAATATTGAACTAGCCCTGCATTCTTGGTATAAATCCCTCATGATCATAGTGTATAATCCTTGTAATATATTGCTGTAATATCTTTGCTAGTATTTTATTTAAGAACTTTCCATCAATATTGATTTTATCTTTCCCTGTTCTTTTAGGCAATCTGAGAGGTATGAGATAGTTCCTCAATTGTCTTAATTTGCATTTCTTTAATCAATAGTGATTTAGAGTATTTTTTCATATATTTAGAAATGGCTTTAATTTCTTCATCTGAAAATTGTTTGTTAATATTCTTTGACCAGCTATCAATGGAGGGATTTTAGAAATGAGACTTTGGGACAGCTAGGTGGCATAGTGGATTAGAGTACCAGCCCTAAATTTATATATATATGGAAATGAGGCCTTTTATCAACCTGTAAAATTTTTTCCCCCAAATTGCTGCTTCCCTTCTAATCTTGATTGCATTGTTTGTGTAAAAACTTTTAAATTTAGTATAATTGAAATTATTCATTTTACATTTCATGTTCTCTAGTTCTTTGGCCATAAAATCCTTACTTTTACACAGATCTGAGAAGTAGACTATTCCTTGCTTTCCTAATTTACTTTTAATATCACCATTTATGTCTAAATCATTACTCTATTTCAACCTTATCTTGGTAGAAGATAAGATGTTAGATGTTAAATCAGTGCTTAGTTTCTGACATACCATTTTCCAATTTTCCCAGAAATTTTGTCATATAGTGAGTTCTTACCCCAGAATCTTGAGTCATTGGGTTTATTACACACTCAATTACTATAGTCATTGATTATTGTGTCTGTCTTGTATACCTAACCCATTTCACTAATGCATTAGTTTATTTCTTACTCAATACCAAATAGTTTTGATGAGAGCTAGGTTATCTTCCTTTGCATTTTTTTCCCCATTAATTCCCTTAAGATTTTTGATATTTTGTTCTTTCAGATGCATTTGTCATTATTTTTTCTAGCCCTATAAAGTAATTTTTTGGTAATTTGATTGGTATGGCACTGAGTAAGTAGATTAATTTAGATAGGGTTGTCATTTATATTATGTTAGCTCAACACACCCATGAGCAATCGATGTTCTTCCAGTTGCTTAGGTCTAATTTTATTTGTGTGCAAAGTGTTTTATAATTGTGTTCCTGGCTTTGTCTTGTTAAGTGTATTCCCAAATATTTTATATTGTTGTTAAGAGTTATTTTAAATGGTATTTCTCTTTCTCTCTCTTGCTTTGGGGTTTTGTTGCTAACATGCCAATGATTTATATGAAATCATTTTATATTTTACAACTTTTCTAAAGTTGTTAATTGTTTCTAGTAGTTTTTCAATATATTCTCCAGGATTCTCTAAATATCACCATCATATCTGGAAAGAAGATGGTTTTGTTTCTTTATGAGCTCTAACTCCAATTCTTTTCATTGATTTTTCTTTTTTTATTACTAAAGCTAACATTTCTAGTACAATGTTGAATAATAATAATAATCACATTTAGCTATCTTGTTGAAGTTCATTTCTATATCTGTTGAAGTAATCATGTGAGATTAATCTGAATAATTTTTTAATCTAGTGTACCATTTGGTAGGATTTGTTGAATATTATTTTATTAATATTCATTAGTGATTTTGACCTATAGGATTTTTTGTTTTTTTGGCTTTCTCTTCTTTGGGGATTAAGATCATCTTTGCCTCATAGAAAGGAAAATCAGTTTCCAGAAGGCAATAGCAAGAAAAGGATTAAATACATTCTAGGCTTGAGGAAAAAATGATGCTGAGCCACAGGGCAAAAGGTTGGATTTAGGAAACAGCAGGCTAGTGTGTGGTTAGAAGAAAATGCATGGTAGAAGTCTTTTGTGAAATAAATCTGGAAAGGGAGAGTGGATTCAAACTGAGAAGAGTTTTAAATTTATTCTAGAGGCAGTAGGAAACCTTTTTGAGAAAGTTCATGGTGTGGTCAGACTCATATTTTAGTAAGATTATTTTGATAGCTGTGTATAGAAAGTGTTGGTTTACTTCTAATAGTCTGGAAAAAATCCAGCAGTAGCAAACACTTTAAAGTCACTACTGTGTCTTAGGCACTTGAGATACAAAGATACAAGTGCAACAGTTCCTCTTAAGGAGTTTGTATTTTGTTGCAGTTTTAAGCTTTAATAGGGTAAGACAATGCTATACACACACACACACAAAGAGAGAAGGGGAGTAGTATTTTGTGAATTGTCCTTCAAATTCTACCTCATAAACATATTGTCTGTGTAACATTAGGTTAAGTCACATAACCTCAAAATCATGCAGTCTTTTAAGTTGATGAGAGTGTTGTCTTACATTAATAGAAAGTTTCTTTTCTATGAAGTTCCTGTCTTAATGAAATCACAACTTCAATTCTTATCCCAGTCCCCTGTTCAAAGGAAATCAATGAAGGCTTGAACTTGTGAATTTTCTAACTAGGTTAAAATGTCCATTAATGAAATTGGTGATGTGGGCCTGGAGCTCAAGAGAGAAAAGATAACACTAAAAGAGAAGTGCTAAAAGATTGTAAGATAGAAGTTTCATTTCTATAAATTGGCATAGCAGTCAACATTTTCATTTGTTTGTTTGGCTGAATTATAACAGTCATTAAGATAGTGGTGATTAGTACAGTATTTAAGGAACTATTTGGAAAAATCAATAAATAAAAATTTGGAGATACAGAATTTCTGTATTTTAGTGGGTATTTTTTTTGTTTGTTTTTTGTTTTTTGAAGAAAAAAGTGATAGAATCATGTAAATAAGAAGTTATATTTCCTAATTCTTCAAGTGACTTAGTTCCTTTTTTTAGTGTTGAAATTATATCATGGCTATTGCTCATGTTTTTTTCACTCCTGCAATAAGGATTTTTTTTTCACCAGATCTTCCACAGTGTGGTGCTGTTGCTCTTTGAGTTTACCTGCAAAGCTAGCCCTTTTAGAAAAAAACAAAAAACAACAACAAAAACCAAACCCTGTTTTGTTGGTTTTACTTTTATTCTTGCATGTAGTTGTTTAATCTTTTATGTTATTGAGTAAGTACAAAGTATGTGAGATGCTATAATAATTTGACGGATATATAATTATTTGATTGCTTTCTAATGATTGTGCTATGTCAGTTTTTATTAATATGCATATATTTTGAAAAATTCTCCTTGACTTCCCCAGTTGTTTTTAGAATAAATCAAATGGTTTTTTGAAGTGTATGAAATAATAATTTGAAAATTATATATATATATATATATATATTCTCCCCCCCTCCCCCAGGCTGGGGTTAAGTGACTTGCCCAGGGTCACACAGCTAGGAAGTGTTAAGTGTCTGAGACCAGATTTGAACTCCGGTCCTCCTGAATTCAGGGCTGGTGCGCTCTATCCAATGCGCCACCTAGTTGCCCCTATAATTTGAAAATTCTAACAAATACAAATGGTACTATAGCTAACAACATTCTTGACTTTTGTTTGAGCCTCTTTATTCCTTTTGTATAAATCCCAGTTCTGTGTATCTAGCACATGAAATTCAGCCTGCCTGAAACTGAGTTTGTCATTATCAGTTACTGAAATAAAAAGCAAGGTTTTCTTGTCTTCCCATTTGTGCAAGGAATATCACTAATTTTTTTTTCCCCCAGACATTCAGGTTAAAAACTTTAGTATCATAGAATTTCGAGTTGAAAGGGACTTTAGAAGATTGATTAATATACACACTACTCACTTTACAGATTTGACCTAGAGAAGATAGTCCAAAGTCACCCAATGGCAATCTTAACTTCTTTGACTTTAAATCCTTCCCCACCCTTTTTTCATTTTCAATTGCTTAAATAATTCAGAATGAAATTGCTTGAACCGCACATTCTATTTTTTCTGATTTATTACTATTATTATTATTTTACTAATCCTTATAGTACTTAGATAATTAATTGATGTCTGACTACATGTAGACAGCCAACTCAGGTATAACTTGCACACTAATAACAAATTTCTTTCTGTATTTTAAAACTGGGAATTTATTTTTATTTTTTATATTGTTATTTTTCTCCTTTCTAAATACATTATCTTGTTTCAGAGAAAATGTTAATGATATTTAGGTGTAAGTCTTCAGTGTAATCTACAAATCTTTTGCCTCTCTTTTTCTCCCTTCCTTTCTTATTCTCTTTCCCTTTTTCCTTTCTCCTCTTCTTCTTTCCTTTCCCTCCTTTTCACCTTTCATCCTCTTTTCGTTTCCTCACACTTAATACTCTTGTAGACTTCTCAACTTTATGAAGGAAAAAGATGAGAATGTATTCTTATATCTCTTCTTTTGAACCATGTTTGTTCTATCTATATAGTTTTGCTATCCTGACTTGATTTTGTATGTATAGTTCTTTTTATTTACATTGTTTTCTTCATTGTGTATATATTTTTTGGATTGTATTTACTTCATTCTACATCAGCTCATATACTTTCTTTCTGTACTTCTTTTTATTCATCACATTCATCATTTCTTCTGGCATCCCAATCAATGAGCATCTGTTTTTTTCAAGTTCTTTGCTATCACAAAAACTTCTGCTATAAATATTTTGATAAAGATACTTTCTCATTGTCATTTGCTTCTGTAGGATATAGGTCCTACCAGTGGAATCTCTGACTCAAGAACTTTATTTGCATAATTCCAAATTTGTTTTTCAAATTATTATTCTGCTTTATTATATAGGGATTTTTTTTTTTTACTTTACTGAATATTGTGTTTTTGAATTCCATTGCTTCTGATTCTCCTTCACCTAAACTAGTCAATCCATTGATCTACCTTTTTCACTTTCTTTTTAATTAAATACAAATAGTTGGGATGACTGGTACTTAATAATATAATTTGAGATTTGGAAGTCCCATTACATTGTCCTTACATCTTTTCATTATTGCCCTTGATAGTTTAGATCTATTATTCCAAATGAGTTTTGTTATTTTATTATAATTTCCCTTGTATAATTTGATTGCTAGAACATTAAAACTATGAATTAACTTTGATAATATTATAATTTTTATTTTATTGGCATGGCCCAGCAATTAATACAAAATATTTTTCTAGCAATTTAAGTTGTAACTTAATTATTTCTTAAAGGAGCACTTTGCAATTGAATTCATGTAAGTCTTTTGTATGCTTTACTACATTGGACTCCAGATAGTTTATGCATTGTGTAATTATTTGGAATGGAATTTGCCTTTTTATTGTTGACTCTTGGATTTTCTTATTATTATAACATGGAAATTCAGTTGATTTTTGAAGGTTTGTTTTTTTTGTTTTTTTTTTTATCCTGAAACTTTGCTGACGCTACTAATTGACTTGGTATCTTTTCTGATTCCCTAGGATTTTCTCAGTATGCCATTATACTGTCAGTAGATAATGATACTTTTACATTTTTATATGTCTTTATAGTTTTAATGTCTCTCATTGCTATTAAAAGGATTTCCAGTATTATGTCAACTAATATTTGGGAGGTCAGATATTCTTGTTTTATTCCCATATTTTTGTGAAAGTATTTGCTCTTAGCATATGATACTTTCTTTTGGTTTTAGAAAGATACTATTAAATGCATATGCATTATAAGTTTTGAGCATTACTAAATGTTTTACTTAGTAAAGTTTTTTAAAGTTATTCATAAAAAATGGTTTTAGGTTTTAAAAAATGTTATTAAATAAATCATTCCCCCAATGTTGAACAATCCTTGCCTCTCTCATATTGATGCAATTTAGTCATGTTTTTGTGCATGTGTACATGTATGCATATATTACATACATATGTATGTGCATTTATATATGCATATGTGCTACAGATATAAATACATAGTCACATATATGTGTATGAAAGTATTTGTGTGCACATAATTTTGTACACACATATACACAAGCATGAATACATATATATGCATTTATGTGTGCATATAGTTACATACACACATGTATACATAAAAATATTTTGCAAGCTAAATAAAAAGCTATTAGAATCTAATAGTCACAAAGTATACTATTTTATTTCAAACATAATATAAATATTGATAAAATAATTTCATTATAGTGTTCTCTCATTCTTTTTTTCTATTCTGTGATGTTTTTATATTTTAATCAGTGGGAATATTAAAGTTCTTTTGCAGCATCCATTCACATAAGAATTAGCTTGTTTTTTTCTGTTTCTTAGTTTTAATATTGCATAGTAATTTCACTACATTGATATATCAAGGGACACAGAGGAAGAAGTCCTATCTCTGGAAATAGAGAATGTGTTCCAATTGTCCCAAAGATGCACACTATCTGTGTGACTTTGAACAAATTACTTAATGATTTGGACTTCAGTTTTCACACCTGTTAATATGATAGTATTTAACTATGTGGCTTTTTTAGATTTCTCCCAGGTTTCGAGCTATGATTATTTGATTTGTTGGGCCATATTGAAAAAATAAGGCTTTGTTTTTCCCACTTAAATTATAATATAGGTACAGATTTTTATCTCTTGGTCATAATCAAATGACAGAGCCAAAAGGGATTTATTATGGAAAGAGCATTAGCCTTACATTCAGTAATCATTTAGCCTCTCTGGGACACATTAAAATTTGATGATTTGATTAGATATCTAAATTCTTCTTAAGCTAAATCTATGATATTATGATCCAGTTTAACGTCTTCATTTTACAAATTAAAAAGCAGATATTTGACCCCCTTTCCTTTTTTATTAGAGTCATTTGTGATTATATTTTCAAATTTTCACTTTTTTAGAACTTCTTAAGGACTCGAGTCACAATCATAGTGTTTATTAGGTCAACAAGAGACCTGAGATGATAATCTTATTACTAGTATTTTATTTTAGAGATTTAGAAAATATGACCTAGGAAACTTTTATGACTTATCCCAAGATCACATGACTAGTTAATAACTGAGCTAGGACTATAATCTAATTTTCTTGACTTCCACCCCATGCTTTTTTACCTTTTATCATTATGGAATTCTACGGGGTAGTTTTGTTTTGATTCATGCCTGCAAAGTGCTTTCTTTTGAACTCTTTAGGCCTCATATGTTCCAGTATTTTCTTCCTTTCTTCACTTATGGTCAGCAAAATTGGGAACATTATCTTCTTCCCTATTCTTTATCATCCTCTCACATGCCTTCTGTCACCATCTCCTACATTCCTGTCTCACAGAATGGAGTAGCTTTATTCCTAACTGTGTGGGTAAGTGAACCCAAATTGAAATCAGAAACTCTCAGAGTAAGAAAAGCAAAAGGGGGTTTATCTGGTGAGAAAGGGCAACTCCCAACAGACAAGATGTCAGTAAAGAGTGCAAAGTGCAAACTACAAAACACAAGATTATATTGACCAGAAGCTCCTCACATTTAACTTTTTCTCCCATAGTCTCGGGGAGTTAGGGCTTACATTCTAAACATAGACATCTATCCCAGAAACAAACAAAAAAATTGCCTTTTAAAGAAATTTTTAAATAAATGCAAATTAAGAGGTGATGGGAAACAGGAGGGGAATGTACATCCATGACATTAAAACACCTGCAGGTTTTTAGCTATATCTCAACTTGTTATTGCAAAGTCTCAAGTCACAATTAGGGTATAGGTTGAAGTCACATTCTTGTGAGAGGTCTTCAGTTTATCCCATATTTTACCAAAGCTAACCATTCTACTTGTTCAAGTGATTCCATTCTGTCCCATCTTCTTTTAAGAGCTTACCCCTTATTCTTTCACTTATTTTTAATCTCTTCCCATTGGCTCATTCTCTATCCCATTGCTTACAAACCTGTTCATGTTTAATCCTTTCTGAAACCCATCACTTAATCCTTTTCCACTAACTTTGGTCCTTTATCTTTTGAATCCTTTGTAGCTTCTCAAAGAGGCTGTTTATAATATTTATCTCTTTTCTCCTTTCATTCTCTATCTCTTAAAATATAGTTTTTGACTTTATAATTCTATCAAAACTGCTCTCTCCAAAGTTACTTGTTTGTCTTTCAGTCCTTCAGTCCTTCATTCTTTTTTTTTTTTTTTTTTTTGCTGAAGCTATTGAGGTTAAGTGACTTGCCCAGGGTCACATGCTAGAAAGTGTCTGAAGCCAGATTTGAACTTAGGTCCTCCTGATCAGAGCTGGTGTTCTATCTACTATGCCACCTAGCTGTCCCTTTTCTTTGTTCTTGAAGGAGATTTTGATATCACAAGGAGGTGATGCTATGACATGTGCTTAGGAGTTAAGTGAAGGTGGTAGTTGTACAAAGTCACCAGCCTTACTTTCTCCTCCAGAACCAGCTGGGTCCAGTGGTGAGATACACATATGTATGCCTGGAGATGGCCCTCAAAGATGTGGAAGACCTAGCTCTTTTAAGCACTTTTTTTTTTTTTTTTTTTTTTTAATTAAAGGCCTGGTTTTTACGAATTTTCAATTTGACTGAGGTAATGCTCATTCACTGATTAAGACAAATAAATGAGGCAAAGAATGGCCTCTTTTATCTAATAAAAATTAAAATAAAAATCAAACTTAGAGGGGTATATCCTTAGGGTTTCTGGCCAAAACAGAAACAATTGCTATTTATATTTGTTCTGGGTCTGTAAGAGCCCAAACAATGACCAATTAGGGTTTGGCCTGGGACTTATTGTTGGCCAATAATTGAGAATCAGAGTATTATCATTATGGAATTCTAGGGGGTTGCTTTGTTTTGATTCATGCCTGCAAAGTGCTTTCTTTTGAACTCTGTAGGCCTCATATGTTAAAATACTAGTAATAAGATTATCATCTCAGGTCTCTTGTTGACCTAATAAACACTATGATTATGACTCAAGAGTCCTTAAGAACTTTTTAAAAAGTGAAAATTTGAAAATATAATCACAGATGTCTAATGAAAAAGGAAAGGGGGTCAAACATCTGCTTTCTAATTTGTAAAATGAAGTGGTTTGGGTTTTAGGTTTTAAGCTGGGTTCTTAAGAAGGAAATTTAGCCTGTATTTTGGGAAGTTTCAGCAATCACTTTTTTTTTTTTTTTTTTTTTTTTTCTTTTTAATTCCTTTGGGCAGAGCACCAGCAGGTAAAGGTAGGAAACCCGCTGAAGGGAAGGAGAGAGAGAAAGAAAACGCTATGTTGCCAACTGACCTATTCAATTGGTTCCCTAGTGGGGCAGCTCTATTCAGAAGTTGTTGTTTGTCCTTCATTTTGGAAGAGGATCCTGACATTAAGGAGATGATTACATGAGGTGTAACCGAATTGGATTTAAGTGAGTGAGGGTGGCTGATCTTTTCTCAGTCCTTATTCTTTTATTTCTCTGTAAACTTTTATACTCTTGACTACTCTTTCTTCCTTGATATTCTCTTCTATTATTATTTTGGGACACCACTCCTAATTCTTTTCCTACTTATCTGATAATTCCTTCTCTGTTCTTCTTTATTTGGTCTTGGGAAGTGTGCCTTGGGATTCTATCTTGAGCTCTTTTCTCTTCTCTCTCTGTATTACTTCACTTGGTGATCTCATTGATGAGAATTAGGAAAGGGGGAACACCTTTTGGATCGCGCAAGGATAGTCCAGTGATGGCGCAAGAGTTCCCTGTAAAAGAATTTACAGGCCCAAAAACCTAGATTGATAAAAAGGTTTATTGTAGGGATTTGGAAGTAAAATTTAGTTAGTAAAGTTGAAGGTAGAGATAAAAGGGCACCAGAATAGGTCCGGTGGGCAGAAACCCTTGACATGACTGACATAAAAATGCCATGCTTAGGACTTGTGCAAAGCTTGGACTCCAAAATAGCCCCTTATATAATGGGGGCTCTTGAAGGTGAGTGGAGTTCCAGGCTCCTGGCCGGTTTTTAGTCAGGGTCAGCATTGAATAGAATTCAATGAGTTTAAACTGGGGGTTGGGAAAACCCAAGTTAGCTCAGATCTTGTGGGGGCTGGGGAAAGCCTGTATATCATTGGAATTCAAAAGGGTGCTTTTTGACCAGGATTTGTGAATCAAAAGAGCCTAGCTTTTTCAGCCATTGGGGGAGGGGGAGAGTTGAAATCAAAAAGGAATCTTAAAGGGACCTCAACCCCCATCATTATCAGCTCTCTTAGATTTAATTACCATCTGTCTGTTGATGATTCTGCTGATCTTAAAACTCACATGTCCAACTGCTTTTCAGAATCTTGAATTTCTATAAGACATCTTAAAAGATAATATATCTACCATATCCAAACTTTTGGCAAAGCTTGTTAATTTCACTTTTGTAACACCTTTTTAAAAAAGTATTTTATTTTTTCCAATTACATATAAAAATTTTTAATACTCATTTTAAAAAATTTTGAATTCTAATTCTCTCCATCTTTCTCCTGCCCCTCATTGTAAAGGAAAGCACTTTTGTATAGGTGATATGCATGTAGTCATCCAAATCATATTTCCATATTAGTTATATTGTTAAAGAAAATACAGACCAAAACAGCAACAGGAAGAAGAAAAATAAAGAAAAAAATGTTTTCCTTTGTTCTGCATTCTGACCCCCTCTGTTCTTTCTCTGGAGGTAGATAGCTTTTGTCATCATGAGTTCTTCAGAATTGTCTTAGAACATAGTGTTACTTAGAATGGCTAAACCTTTCACAGTTGATCTTCATACAATGCTCCTGTTACTGTGTACAATGTTCTTCTGATTCTTCTTACTTCATTTTGCATCACTTTATACAAGTCTTTCCAGGTTTTCCTAAAAGCATCTTATTTTTCATTTCTTATAGTACATTAGTATTTAGTCACAATCATATACCACAACTTATTTAGCCATTCCTCAATCGATGGGCATCCTTTTCCCTTCCCTTCATCTTTCCTTTCGTTCTATGCATCAAACAATTGATTTATTACTGAAGAAATGAGTTAAATATTCATATTGACATTCCTTCATTAAGTGCAGAATATATCATCCAATCAATAAACTTTTAAATGCTTGCTATATGTCAGGCACTGGGTTATGTGCTGGGACACTAGAACAAGTCTTTCCCTTTTAGAAACTTACATTCTTATAGTTATGAAAATTTAAAATAAATTGAAGTGTGACATAAATTCTCTTTAGAAAGGCAGATATGAGTAGCTGAAGTTGGTTTCATTGGATTTCTAAAGACAAAACTATAGGACTCTTGAAACTTAACTCTCCATTTTCTACTTTCCAGCACCTCCCTCTAATATAGAGAGGAGGTCTAGCAAACAACATTTAGGGATTCACCTTAGTGATCTCATCCCAGTTTAAACTTTTGGAGAATTATTTAACACTACAAAAGCTTAGAGAAAATTTGTTTTAAGCTTTGGGGAAAGGAAATTTATAATGGAGATGTTTGGGTATGACTTGAGTGTATTTGTGATTTGGTTAATACTTTTTTTTACTGCTCTAAAGAAGAGTCCACATAAGGAAATGTATTTAGAACAATAAAGTCAAATCCTCTTGTGTTGTTTAGGAAACTCTTAGCTATAGCAAAGGCAAAGTTTTCTTTCTTTCTTTTTTTTTTTTTTAACAGTTTATACCCATAAATTTTTTTCTTGTATTGTGTAGTAAAAATAAAAGTACAGAAATTCCTGTACTCCACACTTAATCTTTACAAATCATGTTTTATTAGACGCTGTTTTATGAATCAGTATTACTACAGTGCAGTATTAAAAAGAAGCTGTCTTGGTTGGAAAGGGACCCCAAAAGTTTAAGGTCACAGACCTATGTTTGAAACACCTAGGTATTTCAAAAGAATTTGCAGTCTTGAACTCATATCCAAGTCAAGGGACAAAGTTAATTGTAATTGTAATACCAATTGAAACAGGCTAAGTTCCAAAAGAATTTAGCAAAAAAACCAAGAGAAAGGAGACAGATTTACCCAGTACTTCATTAGCACTGATATGCTAATTTTGTGGCCTAGAGGTAGAACTGAGCAGGAACACTAATACATCTTCCCTAAAGTCTAAGGGAGGAATTATTATTATATTCCTAAACCCAGAAGACTTTTACAATCATTGATGGACAGATTGTAAGAATAAAAGCACTCTTAAGATTGGGGGATCTCAGGATCACTGATTCTAAACTCAGAGAATTTATCAATGACAGATTGTTAGAACAGAAACACTTTAAGGTTGGGGGGGACTTCCTTACTGCTGTTTCTCCTAGAAGCTACACTTCATTTTTCTCTTCTTACTTTGAATCCCAAATTCATTTGGGACAAAGGGATGGAGATCTCATCTTTTGGAGTTGCTTCATGTTAATAAGGGGTGTAGAGCTGTCCTTGCCTAATGGGAACTGAGGAGGGAGGAGGCACAGGACTTGAAGATGGTGGCAACAACATTCAGTGTCAAAAGTCCCATTTCTTTCCATATAAAACATGAAAGACATATTTGGGGTCAGTATAGATGTTCACTCTCATTCCTTTCCCCAATTCTAAAACTCTGGGGGCAAAATGCTCTGAACCTGGTGAAGGGTTAGAACCTCCAGTGGTTGATCTAGGGTGAGCTTAGAGGCTTCCCCCATTAGAAGGGCTATGGCAGCTAACTCTAAAGCAGGAGTGTCACCCAAAAGACACCAAATTTCTTTGAGCAATAAGCAAGAGGTCTGGGATAGGGTCCCAGGGACTGAGTTGGGATCCTTAGAACCTGGCCTCACCTTCCATCAATACACAGTGTAAAAGGCTTTAAGTAGGGCTAAGACTGGGCCAGAGATTAGTTTAGCTTTCCAGGGTCTAAAAACCTTGATTTGATCAGGGCCCCCTTTTGAGGGGAGTTGTGTCAGGGCTTTGAATAGATTCCTATAGGGGCTTGGCAATAACTAAAATTAAGTATAAAATCCAGGAAAGTACACAGCTATTTCTTTAAGGAAGGGTCAGGAGTTGATAAGGTTGCTTAAAGGGAGGTGGGAGTTAATTCATGACCCAAATACTTGGGCCTTTAAACAAAGAAATTTCATAGCCCTGGGTGGGGAAGAGGGACTAGAAATTAGGAGTTTATTTGGCTGCAACCAGAGAAGTCTCTCAGGTAGGGCTGCAAATCAAGATCTCATCTGCATACTGGAGAGCCAGGTCCTGTCCAACTATATGGGGGCTGTCACAGAAGCCCTGAGCCACCTCCATGTTATGGACATGACTGCCCATGTTAATTGGTGGGGGTTATGTATCCCTGGATTTGCCCCTTCAAGGCAAAAAGAAATTGTGAATCTTTATGCAGAAGAAAGCATCTTTAAGATCTAAGGTAGAAAACCATTGTCCCCTGGGATACTTGTACTGGGTTCATGACTTCTACTGACCATTTGTTCTGATTATAGAAACTTGCTAAAAGAGGATAAAGCAGGAACATGATTATAATAGTGTCAAAACAGGTTCTTCAGGCTTCAGCCTGAGAGCACATAATATGATAGGATAAAGCATCCTTAGATTTGTTTAACAACCAATCATGCAGTAACATTTCCACCTCATAGCTAGTTTCAGGAATAATCAGGTGAGAAACAAAGAAACAGAACTGGGAAGCTGAGTCAGAAGGATCCCACCTTAAACAGAGGCAAAAGTTATTCTCCCAACTCTTATCCAGATAAATTGTCTATTTATGACAAAGTTTAGGAAGGCATCCCTCTGAGTAATTTATGACATTTCTTTCGAATGGTGGGTTACTGACTTAATGATCAGGCAATCAAATTCAAAACTCAATATCAGTTACAATCCCAAAAGATTTTATTTCTAACAGCAAATTCTACTAATTTCAGATTAGGGTTACATAACATTATTTTTAAAAGCTTACCAGAACTTTTATATATAGGAGATTTGTTTAACATATTTTATATGTTTAAACTTATCCTGGTACAAAGGATTAATCATTAAATAAGCTTATAGATTCTTAGTAAACACATTCCTTTTTTAGGAACTATACATCCTAAATAGGCTCAGTTCTTAGGGTTGATGACCTTGCTTACCCTGATGGTTTCTAGAAAACTTGCAAGTTTACGAATTAAGTGGGGGAGTTGACAGAGACCCCAGAGAAGGGATTGAGCTTGCTGTTGCCCACCCCAACTATTCTTGATGTTTTCATGACTGTGCTGTTTGATAGCTCTCCTCACTCTGTGAAGGGGGAAAAGGTGTTGCACACATCATACTTGGAGGTGAACTGATAAGGCTTTTACCTTAACATGATGACAATAACTCCAAAGAACTTAGTTAACAATTTTAGAATTTTCCTGATAGCCAAATAGTATTTCCTTAAATAAGTTTTAGGAAGAAAACAAGACAATTCTTAAAACTGAAATAGAACAGATTTTAAAATTGACTTAACTTTAGTTAGTGAGATTACCTAAATTCTAAAATTCTGGAATGTTTAAACATTCCAAACAAACTGAATTGCCATTTGGTTATTTTTCAATTCACACAAACCATTTCTCTTTTATGAGCCAAGAAAAAGGGTTAAAGTACCAGTTTTTACTGAAAAGGCCCTCAGAAGCCTGACTCTAGATAATTCAAAGGCAGGCTATTTGTTGCCAGAATTTTTAAAGTAGTAGCAAACTGCTTTTCTATTTTTTTAAAGTTCCCAAGCTCTTAAATATTCTTTTAACACTATCAGTACAAATAGATTACAATTTACATATCCCTTTAGTGGGCTTTAGACCTTCTTTATAATTGTTTTTACTATCATATCTCAAATAACAGATTTTACTGAACTGCTCTTTCCTCTATGTACTATCCTTCTAGTCCTGGAGCAGCTTTAATTAGTTCAATTTGCTTCCAAATTACTTTATACACACACATAGAAATAATTTATCTCAACATTGGCATTATATGTTGGTCGCACACATTTAAAAACCCATGAAGTTATCAAATATGAAGCAATTATATTCAGTAAAGCAGTTAACATTCATATATCATGTTTTCTGCTAATCATTTTTGCAATCATATGACTTCACAAAACAATCATTATTTCTCTTTACAAATCAGAAAACTGGACAGAGATAAAATAATTTTCCATAAATTACACAGCTAATACATTTCTGCAACTGAAACAGAGAATGTTGGACTTACCAATTGTAGAGGCTGACTGGCTTTCTCACCTCACACTACCGTGCTGAGTGCTGCCAGAGGTACCCAGCTTCTTCCCAGGCAGCTGCTAGACAGAATCTGCTGAAGGCTGGGATGACTGGTGGCAGGATCTCCCTTTGATAGTAGTTTCAAGTACCAGGGCTCAGAGAATGCTGTCTATGGAGCCTGACCCCACTCTATCCTACTTCCCCCAAGCTGTGTTGGGGAGGTGTTTGGGCAAGGTTGTGTGGAATCTCCATGGCTGTTGCTGCTTCCTCTATGTCTATAAGTGAGGCAGAATTTGTTTCCTTACAATACTTTAGCATTCTCTTTTCTTAATTTGATATGAGATGAGAAGAGTTAGCAAACTGAGGGACTTGAGCTATCTTGATCTTGTTAGCAATCCCCACAACTGAGATATACTCAGGACCACTCAGAGGAATGAAATGGGGAAAATCCCTTAAAACCATTTGGGGTCCTTTCCCAAAAGAGCAGAAGGGGATTCTGGGCAAGATAAGAGTCAAGGAAGGGTTAGCAAAAAGTTGCTATTTACCTAGTTTGTTTTTTTCTTTTACTTTTCTTTAAGAATGGCGTAAATTCCTGGAATTTTTCCCAATATTTCAGGAATTTTTCTTGCCATACTAAAATGACTAATTATAAAACTTATTAATCATGGCTCTCAAAACTTTGAGAATCTGTTAAGATGCTATTTTAATTTTAATTAACTAACTTTGTTTCTGTAACCCCCACCTAGGCCAGAGCTGAGGTCCACAAGAAAAAGTTAGTTTTTTTTTTCCTTTTTTAAAGTGGGAATCAAGGATGTTAAGAAATCTTCCCAGCATTCTAACTACAGCATAGAAGTTGTTGGGGTTTTTTTGTTTGTTTGTTTTGTTTTTTCTTCTGGCTGGTTGCATTTTAAATCTTTCCAGCTAATAGAATCTAGCTCATAGAACAAACATGACAGAGGTGCTGCACAGACACAGATGCAAACAAAAAATGACATGAAAGAGCCCTGTCCATTTTTGCCAAAAGCCATCCTATAGCCCTTCATCTCCTCTAGCATCCCAGGGAAAGTGATAAGGTGGCAGAGGTTCCCTTTGCTGAAAACTGAAGAATTTTTAAAACTGGGCATCCCCAGTCAAGGAAAACTTGCTGAGTGTGGAGCTTATGCTGATCCAGACAAGCCTTCTCCCAGTTGCTTGGAATGTCCCAGCTTTAGGATTGAGGGGGAAAAAAAAAAAAAGGACAGAATAAAGCCAAGGTTGGCCAGACTCTCCCTGTACTGGGCCACCAAATGTTGAGATTGAGCAGGGACCCCAAAAGATTGGGGGTTGCAGACTGGTATCCTGAGGTATCTCAAAAGAATATACAGGCTCCAACCCATATCCAAGTCAAGGATCAAAGTTTATTATAATTGTAATACCAATTGAAACAGGCTAAATTCTAAAAGAATTTAGCAAAGGACCAAGAGAAAAGAGATACCTTTACCTAGTTCATTGTGTCATTGATATACTAATTTTATGGCTTAGAGGTAAAACTAAGGAGTGGTCTCAGGAAATTGGTTTTTACTGATATGCATATTATGTATCTGATAGCAATATTTGTAGGACTTTTCTAAGGCCTGAAGATTTTAGAATCGTTGGTAGATTATTTAGATAGCACTCCATGGTCAGAGTGATGAAGTGAAGTTTAGTTTTTGGGGTTCCCAGTTAGGGAACCAAAATATGATGAGGTTTAGGTTTTAGGGTTCCCTTTATTAGGGAACCAAACAACGAGGTCTAGATTTAGGGAACCAAAATGAGATTAGGGTTTCTGGTGTTCAGGGAGTTAAATGATAAGGTCTAGGTGGCAGATTTGGGTTTCAGGTACCAAATGAAGAGGTTTGGCTCCCCTGTACCCCCCTTGGGATTTGGCACAAGGATAGGGAGTTTTGGGGAACCACCTTCTGGCGGTGCAGGGATTCTCTGTAAAGGAATTTACAAACTCAAAAACCTGGATTGATAAAAGGTTTATTATAGGGATTGGGAAATAAGGTTAGAGGTCCTGACAGAGAGGCATAAAGTCTCATTAGGGAAATAGGTGAGGATACAGAGAGGGTAGCACTGGAAAAGAATATTATTCCAGTGGGCAGAGGCTTCCTTGGCATAGCATGACATATCATTGCATATTTAGAACCTCTGCAAAGAAAGGATTTGAGATTGGCTCTTTTATAATAGGAGCTTTAGCCACAAGTTGGTGTCCCTAGTTGACTTATCTACAAGCTGGGTTTCAGCTTGAGATGAAATTTGAATAGAATTGAATGAGTTTCTTTAATTCAATAAGATTGGAATTCTTTTGTTCTGGACTGAACCAACCCCACCTGGATAATAGAATGAAACTGTTTGTCTTCTTTCCTTCTGGTAGGGTCCCTCACTGAGGTGGAGTTGAAGATTTTCTCCTTCAAGAAGTTTTAGTTTTGGAGTCCCTTATTCAAGAAGATCTCTGGATCCCTAATATATCTTTTCTAAAGTCATCTAAAGAAAGAAATATTATATTCCTAGGCCAGAAAATTTTTTACAACCATTGATGGATAGATTGTCTGAACAATAGCACTCTAAGGTCAGAGGTACCTCATGATCACTGATTTTAAAGCTAGAAGACTTTAAAGAATTGTTGAGGTTTGAGAATTGAGGTTTGAGAGATTCCCCTAACAACAATGGGATCCCTTTGGGCCAGTGGAAAGTTTTGTGAAAGAATTCACACAATATATCCAGGCTTGAGGTTTGTGGCAAAGAATAGGTTTATTTACACTAAAACATTAACTTTCTTAGCCAGCAAACTCCTGATAGGAATTAGCAAAGGTGGATTGACATGCCTTCAATTTTACTGGGTTTGTCCTGGCCCCAAGCTAAGAAGTTTGGCAGAGATTTCCAATTAAATGAGATTACTTGTGGGAGTTTCCCTTAAGAATAGGTGTGGCCCCTCCCAGAGGCCAGGGAGAGTTCCAATCTCAGGACTACCTTTCCCCTAGGGTTTATATCGGGGTCTTTCTAAGGCTTCCCCTGCAAATTAAAGGGGACACAATTTATATCAGGGGGTCCCCTCAAAGATTAAAGGGGACACAATTTGTATCAGAATCATTAGAACAGAAGCAGTCTAAGGTTAGGGTACCTTAAAATTCTTGCTGTATTTTTCCTAGAAGCTGTCCTCTATCACAGGGGTTTGATGGATTTCAGACTGGATCTTCAGAGGGTGAGACCTTGGAGCTAAACCTATCTCTCTCAGAGCCTTCTGCCTATTTGTTCAGGGATCAATTCCTTAGTTTCTCTGTGTCAGAAACATTACTCAGGACCTCGTCAGGCATATACAAGAGATGTTAAAAAAAATAAATTTGAGCAGCCTTAGCAACAGACATGATTTGGGGTGGATGAGAGAAGTGAGGAATTAAGTATTTAGGGTTATTAATCCAGGTGACTTGGGGGATGGTAGTGCCCTGGACAGTAAATAGGGAGGTCTAGAGAGGAGAAATTTTTTTTTTTTCTCAAAGAGTTTAAATATATTATTTATTTACTTGATTAATTATTTATGGTTGATAATACACTCACCTGTAACAGCCTATTTCTATTTTTTTAATAAAATGTATTTTTTAATTAATTTTTTATAATTATAACTTTTTTTGACAGTACATATGCATAGGCATTTTTTTTTTTTTACAACATTATCCCTTGTACTCCCTTCTGTTCTGAATTTTTCCCCTCCTTCTCTCCACCCCCTCCCTTAGATGGCAGGCATTCCCATACATATTAAAAATCTTATAGTATCCTAGGTACAATATATATGTGCAGAACCGAGTTTTGTTGTTGTTGTTGCAAAGGAAGAATTGTATTCGGAAGGTAAAAATAATCTGGGAAGAAAAACAAACAAACAAAAAAATGCTCACAGTTTACACTCATTTCCCATTATTCCTTTTCTGGATGTAGCTGATTCTGTCCATCATTGATCAATTGGAATTGGATTAGCTCTTCTCTGTGTTGAAGATATCCACTTCCATCAGAATACATCCTCATACGGTATCATTGTTGAAGTGTATAATGATCTCCTAGTTATGCTCGTTTCACTCAGCATCAGTTGATGTAAGTTTCTCCAAACCTCTCTGTATTCCTCCTGTTGGTCATTTCTTACAGAACAATAATATTCCATAACATTCACATACCATAATTTACCCAACCATTCTCCAATCGATGGACATCCATTCATCTTCCAGATTCTAGCCACTATGAAAAGGGTGCCACAAACATTTTGGCACATACAGGTCCCTTTCCCTTCTTTAGTATTTCCTTGGGATATAAGCCCAGGAGGAGCACTGCTGGGTCAAAGGGTATGCACATTTTGATAACTCTTTGGGCATAATTCCAGATTGTTCTCCAAAATGGTTGGATTCTTTCACAACTTCACCAACAATGCATCAGTGTCCCAGTTTTCCCACAGCCCCTCCAACATTCATCGTTATTTGTTCCTGTCATCTTAACCAATCTGACAGGCGTGTAATGATATCTCAGAGTTGTCTTAATTTGCATTTCTCTGATCAATAGTGATTTGGAACACTCTTTCATATGAGTGGAAATAGTTTTAATTTCATCATCTGAAAATTGTCTATTCATATCCTTGACCATTTTTCAATTGGAGAATGGCTTGATTTCTTATAAATTAAAGTCAATTCTCTTTATATTTTGGAGGTGAGGCCTTTATCAGAACCTTTAACTGTAAAAATGTTTTCCCAATTTGTTACTTCCCTTCTAATCTTGTTTGCATTAGTTTTGTTTGTGCAGAAACTTTTTAATTTGGTGTAATCAAAATTTTCTATTTTGTGATCAATAATGGTCTCTAATTCTCCTTTGGACACAAATTTCTTCCTCCTCCAAGTCTGAGAGGTAAACTATCCTCTGCACCTATAATTTATTTATGATTTCGTTCTTTATGCCTAAATCTTGGACCCATTTTGATCTTATCTTAGTATGTGGTGTTAAATGTAGGTCCATGCCTAGTTTCTGCCATTAGAAGGGAGAAAATTTTGGGGGAAATATAATTAATTCAGTTTTGAATGTGAATTTAAGATTTTTTTAAAGGACATTTAGCTTTAAATGTTTAATAGAATTGATGATGTCAGACTGGAGGTGAGCAGAAATGTTAGGGTAGATAAATAAATTTGAGAATCTTCAGCATAGAGATGAATTGAATACATGTGAACTGATTATATCCCCATGTGAAATAGTATACATAGAAAAGAGTGGCCTGCAGAAGTGTAAGAAATGTATTTGTTTGATTTCCATAGTTAAAAAATTAAATTGGGGAAAGGAAACAAATTAGAAAATTAAAATCCACGTGGAGGTCAGGGGTGGAAAAGAATGTAGGAAAGGGTCCACAGGAGTGTAAGAATGTAAGCTTCTTAGGGGCAAGGACTGATGTGAGGTTTGAAAAGAATCTTTTATTCTTTGTCCCTAGCTTTCCACTATTATCTTCCTTTTCTAGAATGGAAGCTTCTGTAGGGGCAGAAGACTAGACTGATTGGGAAACACTGGACTCTGTTAAGTATTTGATTGCCTTTAGGCTTTCATTTTTAGAAACCCCAGCCAATGGGGAAAGGAGCCAGGGATTGGGGAGGGGAGAGAATGTTTTTTGCCTGTATGTGTGTCTCTAAAACTGCACTTTGTGTGTCAGAGACGGTGCACTCTTTCTCACGAGAGAGAAATACATTTTTTCCTACACTCATACTCTGACTCTGTTTTAGTGGCCTCTACTATTCCACATAGAAGGAATTGAGAGAATATGTATTACTGAGGAGATGGCAATTGCCAGTGTCAGAGCCTGCAGAGAGGTCAAAAAGGATGAGGATTGAGAAAAATCCCTTAGATTGGTTTTGTGAAGAGCAGTTTTGGTTAAATGCTGAGGTTGGAAGCCAGACTGTAGAAAATTAATAAAAGAATAGGAAGAAAGAAAATGAATCTTCCACTCATCTTAAGGAGGTTAGTCTCAAAAGGTAGGAGAGATATGAGAAAATAGTAGTGAATGGATAGATGAAAGCAGGGTTTTTTTTTTCTTTTTTTAAGAAACATTTTTTAAAAATTTTATTTATTTGTTTATTTTAAAGCTTTTTTTTTTTTTTTTTTCCCCACAACATGCACGGATTTAACATTGACCCTTGCATAGTCTTGCGTTTCAGATTTTCCCTTTTTTCTCCCCACCCCCTCCCTTAGATGGCAAGCAATCCAATATGTTATCTGAGAGATCACAGGCAATAAAATTCAGGTGTTTGTAATTTAGAGAACGTTTATTTACCTGCCGGGATGGACCTCTTGGTAGAGTTACATCGGGAACAGAAGTAGAGACTGGCTTATAAGCATCCTTGTTCAGCCTTGCAGTTCCAGTGACTCAAGCACTTTGTAAACACTTCCTTTAATTTAGTTTAAGCAATATTTTCTTATAAGCCTGAGGCTCCTTGACCCAGGGATGAGGGGGCCAGTCTTTTGTCCATTTCATTATCCATGAAAAATATTTCTTTTTAATACACATTGCTTCATAAATCATGTTGGGAGAGAAAAATTAGGGTAAAATAAAAAACCATGGGGAAAAAAAATGACTATACCATGTGTTGATTTACATTCAATCTCTATAGTTCTTTTTTTTCTGGATGCAGATAGTAGTTCCCTAGTGGGAATGTAGGAGTCAAGAAAGAGAAAGACTGAGTCTAGTCTATTGGGATTGTTTTGGATCTCTGAACCACTGAGAAGAACCAAGCCTTTCATAGTTAACCATCACACATTCTTGCTGTTATTATGTACAATATATTATTCCTGGTTTTGCTTGTTGCACTCACCATCAGTTCGTGTAAATCTTTCCAGGCCTTTCTAAAATCAGCTTGTTCATAATTTTTTTAGAACAATAATATTCCGTTATTTTCATATACCACAACTTATTCAGCCATTCCCCAATTGATGGACATCTATTCATTTTCCAACTTTTTGCTACCACAAAGAGAGCTTTCTATAAGCATTTTTGCACATGTTAATCCTTTCCCCTTTATAATTTCCTTGGGATACAGACCCATTAGTAGCACTGCTGGGTCAAAAGGTACGTACAGTTTTATAGTCCTTTAGGCATAGTACCAGATTGCTCTTCAGAATGGTTGGATAAGTTTACAATTTCACCAACAATGCACTAGCATCTCAGTTTTTCCACATCCTCTCCAACATTTATCTCTTTCTGTCATCTTAGCTACTTTGAGAGGTATGATATGGTACCTCAAAGTTGTTTTAATTTGCATTTCTTTAATCAGTAGTGATTTAGATTTTCCATATGACTATTGATGGCTTTAATTTCATCATCTGCAGATTGTCTGTTCATATCCTTTGACTACTTATCAATTGGGGAGTGACTTGTATTCTTATAAATTTCTTTATATATTTTAGAAATGAGAGTTTTATCATAAACATTGACTGTAAAGATATTTTCCCAGCTTTGTACTTTCCTTTTAATCTTGGTTTCTGTTGGTTGAAGGGAAGATTTTTTGAAGTTAGAGAAGAATCAGGAAGAATGCACCTAGTTGACAGAGAGCTTGAAAATAAGTGAGAGAGTAGTGATGATTGAGTGACCAATTTGCTGAAGACAGAATGAATGAAATAAGTTGGGAGGTTAGATTTAGCAAAGAGAAGGACCACATTTTCATATGAGATAGAGATGGCAAGTAATGGCAGAAGACATCTTTGCAATGTGAAATGAGGAGGAAAAGTTCCTGGCAAGTGACTTCAATTTTTTTTCAGTAAAATATGAAGCAAAATTTTCTGCTTAGTTGGGAAGGAGTTGCTGTGGGAAATTTACAAAATGAAAAACTTTGAATGAACCAATGTGATAAATGGAATAATGATTTAATTAGAATTTGTAGAAGGATTGCCTTGCAGTAATGAGATCCCACTTGAATTTATGTAAACTAGTCTGACAGTTGCATGATTTTTTTCCATGTGCACACATGTGAAGGAACAAAGGCATCATATGGTTTGAGTGATTCAAGACTGAAGCTCAATCAGGTAAGATCAGCAATATGACAAGGGAATAAGGAACTCAAGAGAAGGCAGTCAGCAGGGAGATGAACTGCTTTCCTGAGGGGTCAAGATGATGAATAGACAGGAGAGTGTAGCTAGTGCCCAGCAGTAATCTGGGAAAGAATTGAGAGATTGAAAGATTGGAGATGTTAATATGAAATCACAACTGGATTTGGAGTTGTGAGACAGAGGGGGAGAGGTGTCATGACTTGATTGTGACAAGATAAAAGGATTCAAAGTTCAAAGACATTGTAGTGGAGTGCTTTTTGTTGAAGGCAAGATTGAAAGTATGACCATCATCATTATTATTGTTTGTGGCTGAGTTGAGGTGGAGGAATAGAACATGAGAAATTAGCAATTTGAGGAATTGTAAAGTTAGTGTTTGAAGGAGTATCAGTATATATATGTTGAAGTTCCCTAGTGGGAGTATAGGAGTCAAGAAAGAGAAAGACTGAGTCTAGCATTGAACACATTGAGGAAAAAAGGGCAATAGTTATCAAA
Source organism: Sminthopsis crassicaudata (assembly GCF_048593235.1). Taxonomy (NCBI): domain Eukaryota; kingdom Metazoa; phylum Chordata; class Mammalia; order Dasyuromorphia; family Dasyuridae; genus Sminthopsis; species Sminthopsis crassicaudata. The sequence continues at coordinate 531,514,694 of NC_133619.1, read as the reverse complement.
ATGTTGATTGACTGGCAGATATGAATTGAGTGAACCTCTAAGGAGTAAAGGTTACTGAATCTTGGAGGGGGGGACTGAAAACTATCAGTGGAGATCAAATGGAAAGGAATAAGTAAAAGAACAGGGATTACTAAATAGTGTAGCCAGGGATACTGTGTCATCACAAGGAAGCTGTATATTTGAGTGGGAGCCAAAAGACAGTGAACAAGGAAAAAATTTAAGATGAAAATTAATTTTGTTGCCCATGGACCAGACATTCCAGAGTCCATAATGGAAGGTTTAAGTGGAGTGGGAAGTTCAGGGTTTAAAGCAAAGGGAGAGCTTAAGGGGAATACAATATAAGATCAGGCAGTATAGGATGAGGAATGTGATACTTATGGTGATTGGTGAATGTTGAGAATGACTGAAATGGGACAGTATGACCTGAGGGAAGATTGTTAATAATTATTAAAGGAAAATTTTAGAAAGATTTTTCAATGTCCGTAATAAGATTTTGGCTTCAAGCAGCACTTAATTATTTCTGATATTTCTCTTATGATATTATTCCATAGAATGCTAAAGCTTTGAGCTAATCCTATTACCTATCTCTCACTCTGCTTTTCTCCTCTTTAACCATACTTACTCATGTATGCGCAATTCATATTGATCTCTTTAGACCTCCATATTTTCTTCTTCCTTGGAGTTTTTTGTTTTTCAATAATTCACAAGTTTCTTTTTTCTTTTTTTTTTTTTTTAATTTCAGAATGATTATATTTTCCCATGTTTACATGTAAAGATAGACATTCATTTTTGTAAGATTTTGAGTTCCAATTAATTTTCTCCCTCTCTCCCCACCTCTCCCTTCCCCAAGATAGCAAGCAGTCTTTTATAGGTTTTACAGGTACAGTGTTTTAAAACATATTCCTATATTAGTCGTGTTGTGAAAGAAAAATCAAAAGAAAGGGGAAAATGAGGAAAACAGCAGACAAAAAAAAGGTGAAAATATTATGTTTTGAACCACATTCAGTCTTCATAGTTCGCTCTCTGGATGTGGAAGGCATTTCCTTACCCAAGTCTTTTGGAATTATCTTGGATCACTATATTGCTGAGAAGAGCTAAGTCTATCATACTTGATCATCAAATAATCTTGGTGTTATGGTATATAATGTTTTCCTAGTTCTACTCACTTCACTCAGCATCAGTGAATGTAAGTTTTTTCAAGCTATTCTGAAATCAACCTGTTCATTTATTATAGAACAATAATATTCCATTACATTCATATACCATAACTTATTCAACTATTCCCCAATTGACAGGCATACATTCAGTTTCCAAATCCTTGTTATCACACAGAAAAGCTGCTACAAACATTTTTGCACATGGGTCCTTTTCCCTTTTTTTGTGATCTCTTTGGGATATAGACCCAGTAGAGACACTGTTGGATCAAATGGTATGTAGTCCTTTGGGTATAGTTTCAAATTGCTCTGCAGAATGGCTGGATTATTTTATAACTCCATCAATATTGCATTGATGTGCCTGTTTTCCCATATTCCTTCCAACATTTTTCATTATCTTTTCCTGTGATCTTAGCCAATCTGATAGGTGTAAGGTCATCCCTCAGAGTTATTTTAATTTGTATTTCTTTAATCAGTAATGATTTTGAGCAGTTTTTCATTTGACTATAGAGGCTTAAATTTCTTCATCTAAAAATTGTCTGTTCATGGCCTTTGACCAATTTATCAATTGGAGAATGACTTGTATCCTTATAAATTTGGCTTAATTCTCTATTTATTTTAGTAATGAAGTCTTTATTAAATAGGCTATTAAAAGTATTTCTCACCTTTCTGCTTCCTTTCAAATCTTGGCTGAAATAGTTTTGTTTGTGCAAACCCTTTTAAATTTAATATAATCAGAATTATCCATTTTCCTTTCATAATGTTCGTTCTTATTTGATCATAAATTCCTTCCTTCTCCTAAAATCAGACAAACCATACTTTGCTTTCCTAATTTGCTCCTCGTATCACTCCTTATATCTAAATCAATTAATGACAAATTTCGACGACTCTTGAGTCTAATTCCTCTATATAATTTTACACTTTGTTAACCTAATCATATTTTTTTTCTGAATTATTAAGATACTCTCTTCCAAAATATATGCTCTTACTCTATAACTCTATAGCACTACACTTAAATTTTTTTTTTTGAATAATGTATACTCTTATGCTAAGATGTTTTAGTTCTAATTATATCATATCAAATCTGAAGACATTTAACTTCTTGAATTAAGGTTTTTAATAATCTAATTTAATACTTTTAATTCATATATTTATGTCTAGACATAGGTGCAGCTGTTATTATAATTCTTTCTGCATATTTTCTTTTGTGAATTACTGGGCTTATCCACCAATATCCTTTTTTTCTGCATCTCATTTACTTCTATTTTTCACTATCAGCTATTCACTGTTCAAATTTGTTTTTTCTGAGCCTTCTTCCTTCAGTTGTTAATAGTATTCAAAACAGCATGTGGTTCCCTTTAAAAGCATTTCTTGTCCAGAAGTTTGGGATATTTATAATAAGAGTCATTGGAAGTGTATAGTTGTGTTGATGTTAAATATCAGCTAGCCTTTGTGGGTTCTCCATTATATGCAAAAACAAGCAATGAGAAGATAACATTATTCTTCATGGTTCATGTCCTTATAACTTATGGCCACTCTAATACTTTTTAGCTACCACAGCTTTTATCTTTTTCCTTTGCGTAATATTGAAAGCATTTTAGGTATTGCCATTTGTCTTATTATTTTCTCTTCTAAGAACCCACTTAGTATGATGTCATTCTAGTAGAGACTTAAGTTCATAATAATTATCTTTGTGATAGAAATTATTTTTTAGTATTTGGTATATTTATCATTTTACAATGTTTTATTTATGTATTAAGGTCCTTTCTTCAGTCTTTTTCCATTATTTAATTTGAATATTTGAATAATGGAAAAAGGTAAAAAAAAAAACCTATTTAAAAAAAATTAGGCCATCGTGTATGTAATAAAATTATAGAGAACAATAATATATGATACAATGTTAATATGTTTAGATGTCATTTTGGAAAATGTTTCCAAAATGTTAAGACAATTAACTATAATACTATATTTTCTCAATTGGCAGGCCGAAGCTCAATTCCAGAATTCTTTCGAATTATGAATAGACAATTTACAGAGAGAGAATGGAAGACAATCAAAGCCTTTGAAGATGAATGGACCCAGCTGGATACATTTTATAGGCATTGGGTATGTTTTTATTCTGAATTTGATAATCAAAATTTATATGGTAGAGACTCATTATTTCAGATAAAAACTTGAAGCAAAAGTATTTCAGGTTATCAGAAGTTCAACTGTTACTTGATTTAAATGGGTTATCAGTTACAGTTTTGAAATTATTATTTTATATAGTATTTCATGGGAATGGAATTTGATACCACAACATTTGATGTATATTTTGGTGCAAAATGAATATTTCGCATTATTAAGGATATAAAACATATGGTATACTATATGTTACCATTTTAAAATAACTTTTTTCTTTTCATGAATCTTATGGATGAGGTCTAGAACATATTTAACTCTCTGCTTTCTATAGAATCAGGAAAACACTTTGTTGTAATAGTGTATTTAGGGGATAGTCATATGGAGTCCTAGAACCAAATATGTAGGGCCTACAAGTTTTTAATTGTTTGAAATAGCATTTTGTCTGCCACTTGCTTTAACATCAATTCTTTTGATATTTTAGGCACTAAAAGAAAGCTTCTTAAAAGCTATTGGAGTTGGAATAGGATTTAAACTACAGAGAATCGAATTTAATATATCTCCCTTACATCTGGAAGTAGGCAAAGTATATAGAGAAACAAATATGCTACTTGATGGAGAAGAAGAAGAAGAATGGACTTTTGAGGTAAGGAAATCAAATTTTTTTTCTCAATTTTTTTCTCAATTTTCACATTCTTAGTATGAACATATTAATTTGAATTGCCCTATGTATTTTGAATATTACATTTCACTTTCAAAAATAACTACTTTACAACTTCTGGAAGTTTGTACTAAGTACTTTCACTGCCATCATTGTATTCTTAATCTCTTTTAGTCTGTTTTTTTCTGCTTTCTCACTCCACTTAAATTGTTCATATTCCTTTAATCCTACACCCTCAGTGACTCCCCAAACAAATTGTACTATTTTTTTCCCTAAACTGTGCCTGGGACATGGGATGTGCTATGATTTTTGACTTACTGATTGAATATCAATCCTAAAATAGTTTATGGTTTTTCATTTGCCTAGATTGCCCTTATCTGTGCCACTCCCTACTTCACAATCTCTGCTTAACTATCCTTCAAGATACAGATCAAATGTCACCTTTTATGTGAAGGCTTTCCTTATGAGCATTATTTCTCTCCTCCTCAATCATTTCGAACATTTTATATGATTACCTTAAAAGACATTTTTCAATTTCTATATTGGTTTTTATCTTTTCCCGTACTAAATTGCAGTCATCAATGAGTGTAGAAGCCATAACTTTGTCTTTTTTGTCCTCCAGAGACAAAAAAATTTCCTTTCATAAATTAGTTGTTAATGAAATGTTTATTTTGTTATGATATAAATCAAGATAAACTGAAGCCAAAAGTTTGACGCATAATCATTTTATTGACAAAGTACTGATTTGCTATATTAAACAGCTGAAAAGCTAACATGCCAAATGAGAGCTCTCTTGAGAAGCATCCAGAATAAAAGGCAGCATCATAGATGGGAAAATAATATGATTGGTTACAGTCTGTAGCAATATAAGTTTGAGGAAAATTATGAATGGGAGGCTGGCAACAGCCCTCTATTCATCTTATTGTAAGAAGTGTTTTCATTGTTTGAGTCCATCTACAAGAATAGTTTAGTGAAAGTGGACCAAACTACCTTGAACATGCCTGAATTCTTCAAGTATAACAGAGTTCCTTGAGGCAAAAATATAATAGAACTTAACTCAGAAACTGAGTGATTTATAAGAAAGTTGATTTTCTCAAATGAAGGTGGCCTAGCTGTACCAGATCTAAAATTATATTGATAAAGCAGTGGTTACCAAAACCATTTGGTATTGGCTAAGAAATAGACTAGTTGATCAGTGGAATAGATTAGGTTCAAAGGACAAAACAGTCAATAACTTTAATAATCTAGTGTTTGACATACCCAAAGACCCCAGCTTTTTGGGATAAGAACTCACTGTTTGACAAAAATTGCTGAGAAAATTGGAAATTAGTATGGCAGAAACTAGGCATTGACCCACACTTAACACCGTACACCAAGATAAGGTCAAAATGGGTTCATGATTTAGGCATAAAGAATGAGATTATAAATAAATTAGAGGAACATAGAATAGTTTACCTGTCAGACCTATGGAAGAGGCAGGAATTTATGACCAAAGAATAGAGCAGTAGTGAACTGAACCAATTATATCCAGTAAAAGAATTCTGGGAGATGACTATGAATCACCACATAGAATTCCCAATACCCCTATTTTTGTCTGCCTGCATTTTTGATTTCCTTCACAGGCTAATTGTACACGATTTCAAATTTGATTCTTTTTGTACAGCAAAATAACTGTTTGGACAAATATACATATATTTAATTTATACTTTAACATATGTAACATGTATTGGCCAACCTGCCATCTGGGAGAGGGAGGATGGGGGGAAGGAAGAAGGGGAAAAATTGGAACAAAAGGCTTGGCAATTGTCAATGCTGTAATATTACCCATGCATATATCTTGTAAATAAAAAGCTGTAATAATAATAATAAAAATAAAGATTTTCCAAACTTTAACTCTAAGGCACATGAAACAAGACTTTAGGCAATTAAGAAAATATTGATAGTGATATAGAATGAAATCAATAGCAAAATAGAATCAATTTAATTTTCTTAATTTTTAGAAGCAAAAGATTGATGTTGAAGATGATGTTAAAAATATATATTATCCAAAAATGTTGGCAAAGTAAAGACTCTTTATAATGAACAATTTGTTGTCAAACCAATTACATCTTCAACCAATATGAATAATAAATATCAGGGACAATTTGCTCACTGGCAATTTATTTCTTGGAGAAATATACATTCAGGTTCTGGTTGTTAGTAACTTCATTTAGAACATTTTTAATTTACCTCACATCATAAAAGGAGAATTTACTTTTCAGAAAAGACCTTAGAAAGAAGTTTTATACATAGATTAAAATCTCATCTCTGGTATCTAAAACATAGTAAAAAAAAAAATATATATATATATATATTTACAATGGCACTAATTTTTTTTTTTTTTTTTTTTTTTTGCTGAGACAATTGGAGTAAAATGACTTGCCCAGGGTCACACAGGTAGGAAGTGTTACGTGTCTGAGGCCAGATTTGAACTCAGGTCCTCCTGACTTCAGGGCTAGTGCTCTATCCACTGCATCACCTGGCTGCTCTATTGGCCCTAACTTTTAAATGTTTTTATACCACAGTCTCATGAGTAGGAATGTTTGTTTTCCATGCTTTATCTTATATTGTTTTCTGTGTCTCAAAGTCAGGGAAGTCACTTGAAGGAGGAAGAATCTTTTTATTTTTATTTATATAGCTTTTTATTCAAAATATATGCATGGGTAATTTTTTTCATCATTGACAATTGCCAAACCTTTTGTTCCAACTTTTCCGCTCCTTCCTCCCACCCCCTCCCTTAGATGGCAGGTAGACCAATACATATTAAATATGTTAAAGTATATGTTAAATACAATATATGTATACATATCCATATAGTTACTTTGCTGCGCAAAAAGAACTGGACTTTGAAATAATGTACAATTAACCTGAGAAGGAAATAAAAATGCAGGTGGACAAAAATAGAGGGATTGGAAATGCTATGTAGTATTTCACACTCATTTCCCAGAGTTTTTTCTCTGGGTATAGCTGGTTCTATTCATTATTGAACAGGGTCATGTCCATCAGAATTGATCATCATATAGTATTGTTGAAGTGTACAATGATCTTTTGGTCCTGCTCATTTCACTCAATATCAGTTCATGTAAATTTCTTCAGGCCTTTCTGAAATCATCCTGTTGGTCATTTCTTACAGAACAATAATATTCCCTAATAATCATATAACACAATTTATTCAGCCATTCTCCAACTGATGGGCATCCACTTAGTTTCCAGTTTCTGGCCACTACAAAGAGGGTTGGCACAAACATTCTTGCACATACAGGTTCCTTTCCCTTCTTTAAGATCTCTTTGGGATATAAGCCCAGTAGAAATACTGCTGGATCAAAGGGTATCCACAGTTTGATAGCTTTTTGAGCATAGTTCCAAATCGCTTTCCAGAATGGCTAGATGTATTCACAATTCCACCAATAATGTATCATTGTCCCAGTTTTCCCCCATCCCCTCCAACATTCAGCATTATCTTTCCCTGTCATCCTAGCCACTCTGACAAGTGTGTAGTGGTATCTCAGAGTCATATTTTGCATTTCTCTGATTAATAATGACTTGGAGCATATTTTCATATGGCTAGAAAAAGTTTCAATTTGTCTGAGAATTATCTGTTCATATCCTTTGACCATTTATCAATTGGAGAATGGCTCTATTTCTTAGAAATTAGATTCAATTCTGTATATACATTGGGAATGAGGTCTTTATCAGAACTTTTGACTGTAAAAATGTTTTTTCCAGTTTATTGTTTCCCTTCTAATCTTGTCTGCATTAGTTTTATTTGTACAAAAGCTTTTCAATTTGATATAATCAAAATTTTCAATTTTGGGATTAATAATGATCTCTAGCTCTTCTTTGGTCACAAATTCCTTCCTCCTCCACAGGTCTGAGAGCTAAACTATCCTATGTTCTTCTAATTTATTTGTAATCTCATTCTTTATGCCTAGATCATGAACCCATTTTGACCTTATCTTGGTGTACGGTGTTAAGTGTGGGTCAATGCCTAGTTTCTGGGATACTAATTTCCATTTTCCCAGCAGTTTCTGTTAAACAGTGAATTCTTATCCTAAAAGCTGGGGTTTTGGGGTTTGTCAAACACTAGATTATTAAGGTTATTGACTATTTTGTCCCTTGAACCTAATCTATTCCACTGATCAACTAGTCTATTTCTTAGCCAATACCAAATGGTTTTGGTGACTTCTGCTTTATAATATAGTTTTAGATCTGGTACAGCTGGGCTACCTTCATTTGATTTTTTTTTTTTTTCCATTAGTTCCCTTGAAAGTCTTGACCTTTTGTTCTTCTAGATGAATTTTGTTGTTTTTTTTTTCTAGGTCATTAAAATAGTTTTTTGGGAATCTGATTGGTAGAGCACTAATTAAATAGATTAGTTTAAGTAGCATTGTCTTTATTATATTTGCTCGACCTATCGAAGAGCACTTAATATTTTTCCAATTGGTTAGACCTGACTTAATTTGTGTGAAAAGTTTTTTTGTAGTTTTGTTCATATAGTTCCTGACTTTCCCTTGGCAGATAGATTCCCAAATAGTTTATACAGAGGAATCTTTTTAAAGTTCACACTTCTCTAACTATTGGAATTCTCCAAGTACTTTTATGAATCTGAGTTCTTCTCATCTGAAGTATTTCTTACTCATGTCTTTCTATAAATCATCTGAACAGAATATATATACTATACTTGAGGGTTTACTCTAAATGTATATGGATATGAGAAATCAGTCATTAAGCTTTTCTCTCCTTACATATCCTTTAGTTCTCCTTGATTGCTAGTCACTTTGATGATTTTAAATTACTCCTTGTATGTAAGTAATTGTTTTTTTCATATTTAATATTTTTATTTTCCTGTTACATGAAAAACAGTTTTTAAAATTTCTAGATTCTCTCCCTTCTTCCTCACTCTTACACCTCATTAGAAAGGCACATGTGTAGTATTATGCAAATAATCTTTAGAGATTTTATTCAAACTATGTAATTGGATAATTTACAATTTTAATTCTTCTAATATCTTAGAGTTTCATAATTTACAACCACATTGCATTATTGGGAGAATAATAATGATAAAATATAAGTTTGGGAATGGGTCTATGACTTTTCGAATGTGACTTAACTACTCAGTTCTTCCTATTAAATTCTGAGCACAAGAGAGTGTCCTGCAGAGCCTGTTGAAGATGAGTAACTAAATCAATTGTCCTTTTAACTGCATATTATAATTTGCACAATATGCATTTTTCAACTGCTTGCATTTTTCTATATGCATTGTTAGGCTGATCTTTTTTGGGTGTTTATTCATCTGTTATAGTAAAATGAGATATATCATTTTCCAGAGGTTGACCAGTGTAGTTAAAACACCATCATCTGTAAATGAGAATATGGCATCAACTTTAAACCAGCCTTCCATTGGATATTGCATAGGATTTTATCCATAACAGGTTTGAGCACCTTTAGGAAATATATATCTCTTTGTTTTATTACTTAGTATAATTAAAGAATTATTGAAGAAAATTTTCTCTTACTATCTTAGCTTCTCAGTATATGTATTCAAGATTTCTTGTTAGAGAAGAATAAGTTAGGCTTTGTTTTGTTTTACCTAATCCAATAAAATTGAACACATTTATTAATCACCCATTCTGTATAAAGCATAATGTCACAGTTTGGGATTAATAAAAAAGAAAAATGCCATTGACAGTGTCTAAAATATGACTAGCCATGAGAAGAAAAAAAAGAAAGGAAGAGAAGAAAGGTCTCTAAGTGGGTTTCTATTCAAGACAATAGCCAGGCAACAGCTAAGTTCAGCTGTTTTAATTAAGCTGTTTGTAGAAATATGCCAATTGAAGGCTAAATACACTTGAAAAAGTAGTTCTAAATAACTAAAGAAAGGAAGCACACTGTGTAAAAGAGATTTGCTTATAAGTTCTTTGCCACAATCCCTAGTATAGCGAAAAAGCTTATTATTAGCAAATTGCTGACCATGGTGAAGTATTCATGAGAATCAACAGTTAAGAGTTACAGAATTCACAGTCTGTTTAGCTAGGTATTGAGGACGAATAATAGTCATGGTCATATTTTGCTCTTTGTGTTTTTGCTGATGGCTATGTCCATAAAAACGTGTATCAGTCTTCATATTGGGAGATGATATTTGTAAAGTCTATTACAAACCTTAAAGTGCTATATAAACTGTTAATAGTATTATGCTAAATGAGATGGTGGAAAGGTGGGGGTGCATCTTTATTCTGTAGGTTAGCAAAAATGGAATATTCTTGAAATAATGCAAGAAATACTTTAAAAACAAAAGAAAAAGAATTTAGAGAGCTATAAAAATTTATTTTGTCTTGTTGGATTCCAGGAATTTGAACCCTTTGAAGATGTCACATTTTTCCAAAGGAACAGAGGACAAAGAAATATAAGAATCAGAATAGTTATAGAAGTATTATGTGATTGGTGCTTAGTGTTTTATAAGATGAATTAATAATCAGTAAAGATTTATTAAGAATTCTGTTTTAGGCATTGACAATTAAAATTAAAAAAAAAACTTATTCAAAAGAAGTTTACATTGATTTTGATTGTTAAAGTAAATATGATATTCCATCAGTGTACTCTATGGACTGAGTGGTGTATGGCTGTCAAGTGATTATATAATAAAGTGTCTGAGTTTCTCTATTTCTGGAGTTACTACGGGGAGGTGTAGAGGGAAAAAAAGCGTGGGGGGGAAGATGGGATGACAAGAACTTTTTATAATTGGATTGTGTGTGTGTACATAATTTTCTATTTAATGCTTTAAACAGAAAAAAATGTTTCAGAATTGGAGTTTTCTCACAGGACATTTTTAAAATGTTTACATCATATGAAACTCTTTTCCAGACCACCTCTAGGATCTGAAATAGCTTTATTTGAGAAAACATTGCATTCTTACTTTTCTGTCCCCTGCATATCTTAAATATGCATCTCCTATTTCTTGAATTTCCAGAAATTTTCCATTGCTTATCAGAAAAAATGAATTTAGAGATTTAGAAACACAACTCTATAAGAAAATACCTTGCAAACTTTAAATTACATTATAAAATATGAACAGATGAAATATTATATCTAAAGAAACCCTTTACATTTTCCATAGGCTACTGATGAAATTTCATTAATAGTAAAAACACTTTAAGATTTACCTTTAAGTGGAAAGGGGATCTTTAAAAGGAGGCTTAAAATGAATATCAACTATATCATTCATGAAGGAAAAGTATCAAAATGGAATGTTTGTTCTCCTGAAATTATTTTTAAAGTTATATCTAAATATTGAAGTTAGTTTTGTTCAAAAAAGGTTGTTTGTCCTTGTCACAGTTTAATATTTTTAGTACTGATGAATAGTAGAAAGCTATATTTTTGCATCTTAAATATATTTAAAAAGATTATTTGGACATAAATCTTAATCATCATCTTCAAAAAAATAAAATAACCTTGCTGCCTGCAAGACTATTTGATGTATTTGAATAAAATAAATGAGCTTAAACTGGCAAAGTAAGTAAGATTATTTTAGGCCAATTTCAATTTCACTTTTAGTATCTACAGCTTTTTATGGGCATAAAATCACCTGATTGGAAAAAGAGATCTTTGAAAATATAGGCCTTAATGCTTTTCATTTCAACCTTTTGTACAGTGACAGTGGGAGTGTACAGTAGCAGTTAACACTGGAAAATTGCAACTTGTAACAAAGTAGAATATGACCTCCTTGGGTTAATAACAGTCATTGAATAATATCCTCTCTGCTTTTGCTCTTTAAAATTTCATCATGTCTCTGACAAGATGAAATTGATTTTGGACATCAAAATATAATTGTATCTTAGGTCTCAATGGAGATAAGGAAAAATATATGAATTGGATGAGGTATTTTTAGTACACATAGTGAAGATAAGCTGGACATTATTTTAAACAATTGCTTTATATAAAATATATAGTAGATATATAAGAATTGCTGGTTTGAATAATTCTGCACATGTATTTCTAGTGAAAACAAATCTGTCTGTCATTACACTTTTTTTAAAACAATGTTTTAGTTAAAATTTTCAAAAGATTGCTTACCTTATTCCAAATTTTCTAAAACCAAATTTTTTTTTTCAGAAATATCTCATATTTATTTTCAGTTCAAAAGATACTCCAGCAGCAATAGATAATTGTCATGCAACACTTAGACAATTTATTTAATATTAATTACTAATTATACAACCACATTTGAAAGCATTTGCCTTTTTTTGTTTGTTGATGCCTGCTAAGATATTCTTTATATGAACTAGGCATATGAAAACTCAGCTTTGTACATATCTCTCAATTTGAACAATTATTGTTTTTCATTTTTAGTATAGTCTATACTGACCTTTTAAACAATAAAACTAAATAGTTAATTTGTAGTCTTTTATGAACTTTTACTTTTTATTGCTAATAATATGTGATAATTTTCTATCTTGTTTAAAAACAGACAGCCATATAATTTTTCTTTTTAAGCCTCTTTCCCTTTGTTTCTCATTTCAGATATTATATATATAGATGGTAAGAGAGAAGAAAATATTAAATGAAAAGAAGGAAGATGAAGCATAAAAAATCTTTGTACTTTTAAAAATAATATTTTTATATTTAAATTGAAAGTTTTATAGACTAATGCTTTAGTAAAAGGTTTTCTAAATTGAAAGTTCTATTTCATTTTTAGCAGTTTTCTTTTGTTATTCTAGTTTTTTCCTCTTACAATTTCAACATCTGCTGCTTTTAATTTAAGCCCTTTGTCTTTCAGTATGATGTGTAGAAATTTAAAAAATTCTGAACACATCAGGATTTTGAATTTTGATTTTGTCTACAAAATGTGTAGTATGCTTTATCATAGTTAAATGAGTTACATTGATCAGTAATAATATTATTAGTGTAGTACAATATAGTACACTATTAAAAAAAAAAAAAAGCATATACAACTTTAAACCTGCAATAAGATGTATTTATTTGCCTTTTCTAGGAAAGCAGATTGGATGAGTACCATCATATTGCAGTTGCTCTTAAGAAACCAGATGGATTAAGACCACAGAATTCACAAGTAAGATATTAAATTCTTTTTACACAACTTTAAACAGCATCAGTTAGCATTGATTTTTATTCTGTTATGGGAACAAATAATTGGTTTCTATCAAGTTGAGTATATAATATAATTATAGATTTTTTTTCCCATTAAGTTTCATTCTTAATGCTTCTGATCAACTTTAATCAAGAATTTTAAATAGAATTTTTATCAAGTAATTCATATTTGAATATATGTACTTTATTGCTTTAAAATGTTAATTAATCTATTAGAGTAACTCACATTTTAATACCTATAGATGTGAATTCTAATTTAGTGACTTGGCTGTTTTGATCATAATAACCATTTAATAGAAACTGGGTGGAGAGTAGGCAAATCTAATATTGAGTAGAAATAATAAAATATTTATTGGGAATGCAAGTTCTGAAATTATTACAAACACTACTATATTAAATGCAATGACGACTTAGGACTATTGATATAATGCAGTTATGGAACTAAGTTTCCCAGCTATTCTTTTCCATTCCATTACTAATTTTTTTAGTGCTCTTCAAGTCATCTCAGTTAAACAAACATGTCCTTAGCACTTTGGGCATTCAAGTGCTACATATACAATGATGAAAAATGATACAATCTATGCCTTCAAGAAGTTTATAATCTTCTTAACAAGGGAAGGAGGGAGAAAGATTGGGGTAAAATAGATAATGTCCAATGACAAAGTAGCATTGTCATCATAGTAAAAGTTATCTCATGAGAAATTTTCTTCTAGAGATGCCCTAATTTGAGTATCCTGTTTCTCTCAGATTTTTAAACTTTGACTCTATATTCACTGCATAATAAAGTAAGGCCATCTGGAATTCCATTTGTTAGGTCTGTGTCTCAGAGATTTCTAAGATAAATGTTCAGGAAACATTTCCTCTCTTTTTGTAATTAAATGAATTTTGTTGCTTTATCTTCACATTTTGCATTTTTTTATGTTTGATATATAATAATTCTTGAAGTTCTAATACAGTCTCAATATATGAAGTTGAATTTAGTGTTTTCAGCTTCTGATTTTGTCTTGTTATTTCTTAACCATAAAATAGATTTTAAGATAGCACAGATTTAAATAGTGTTGCATAAACATTTTCATATTTTTAGGTTTTTTCTGAAGACCATCCTGAGCTAAATATGTCACAGTTCACTTTTTTGACATTTGAAGATTTGGTAGCATCTGTTATTCCTTTGACACCAGAAGATCCTTCTTATTGGGACAAATTTTGCTCCAAACAAGAGGAGCCACATCGAAGTAGCACAAGTTTGTGATAATGCTTAAGAAACAAAAATGAAAATGAAGATTTTTAAAAATCTCAAGATCACCAGAAAATAGATAATTAAAGAACTCAAATGGCATTTCATACAGTTGGACCAAATTCTAGGAGGTATAAAGGGAGCCATGAATGTAATTGTGATGTAGAAATAGATTTTTGATATTGCTAATATCAAAATGGGGTAGTAATTTAAGTTCAGTGCTACAATTAAATGAGTTTCTATAATTGTTTAAAATAGGTCACTATGGTCAATAAGCAAGCAAGCAAGCAAGTATTCATTAAGCACCTATTATGTGCCAGAGTGCTTTCTGCTAGTGATGCAAAGAAGGAAATGAAATAGTCCTGTTTTCTACTGGAACAAATAAAAAAATTTACTCTTTTTTGTAAATAATGTCATTATTTGCTGTCAAGCATCCTCTTATGAATTACCATGCAAAGCATATAGAATAGCAAAATAATTTTCATAGTAAAAGAGGTGTTGACAATCTTTCATATGTTCCTAAGAGAATTTTTTGACACATCTGCTCCTTTAGTTATGGTATTTTTCATTCTGTAGTACTTAACCTTACAAGATTGTTAGGTTAAATAAAATATTGTATGTAAAGTTTCAAAAACTTCAAAGTATTATTTTCTTGCCATTTATTATTAGTTTATTTTAGCTACCTCTACTTTTTTCTGGTTTTTATTATTTTAAGTTGTATTTTTCTAATTCTTGATGATTTTGAAATTTTTTTCAGATGACTTTTGATAATTTGCATTTTTTGTTTTGTAAATTGTTCATATCCTTATAGGGAATTGTAATTGGCATTTAATAAAAGTTTAAGCTGAGGTAGATCTTTGAAAAAGGTAACATTTATTAGCAGGGGTATGCTACCTGTCAATAATTGGGTCCTTTGTTTATGCCAAAGACCCCAAGGAAAAGAACAATTTCCTTTTTATAGAGTTTTGGGGAATACAGAACAAAGAATAGAGCAGAATAGGTACTGTCATAGGTTTAAGAGCACCATAATTGGTCACAGAATGAAGGTGCAGGGAACAACATGATGTAGTTGGAAGTTTGGTAATGGGGGTTAGCAGTAATTCCCCTTCTCTTATGAATCTAAGAAATGCTCATTGTTTGAGTCCAGGTGCAAGATAGCAGCCCAGATTTTTGGATAGAAAACCAAATATCCTTGCAAGATAGCTTGGTGGAGTAAAGTTGTCAGGCCTGATTGCCTTTCTTTTACACACATTCCCCAAGGTTTGCAAAATTCCTTGAGACTAGAAGAACTGGATTTTAAAATTTAATTCATTGCAAGCCAACTGAACTCAGAAGTAAGTTTAGAGTCAAAGAACTATGACTTAAAGAGTTACAGGACAAAAGCTTTTAGAGGACAAAATCAATTACTTATAAATCTGATCAGTAAGAAAATAATACATGATCAATTTTTATCTTCTCAAAACAATGGCTCAAAAATTGTCTATTGTCTTTTGATACCATATTTTTTTATTAGAGATCTTTAATGCAAGCTTTTTTCTTTCCCAAACTGGTTTTTATATCTTTATTGATTCTATTTGTGCAAAAAGTTTCACATTTTGTATAATCTTCATCACCCCTCTATGTATGATTTTTTTCCTCACAATTATGACAGATAACTTATTCTCTAGTTTTTTATAGAATGAATTTTCTCTAGTTTTTTATAGAATGAATTTTATGGTATTTAATACATTTTAATAGTATTTTATTTTTCCAAGTATATACAAAGATAGTTTTTAATATTCACCTTTGCAAACCTTTATGTTTTACATTTTTCCTCTCACCCAAGACAGAAGCAATCAGATATGTGTTAAACATGTGCAGTTTTTCTAAACATATTTTCATATTTGTCATGCTTCTCAAGCAAAATCAGATCCAAAGGGGGAAAAAAGACAATAACAAAAAAAGATGAAAATTCTGTACTTGATCCACATTCAGTCGCTATAATTCTCTCTCTAGATGTGACTGGTACTTTCTATCATAAGTTTATTGGAATTGCCTAGAATCATCTCATTTTTTGAAAAGAATATGACATTATTTTTATATTAATATCTTTTACTGATTTAGAATTTAGAATTGTTATTGTATTGTGCTGGTTAAAATATTGCCAGCTTTCCTAACAGTTTTTGTTGAATACTACTTCTTTATTCTTGGGGTGTGAAGAGAAATGAGTAGTTCATTAAGTGTGAGACATTTTTTCTTATAGGTTTGTTTATATTTTGTAATCAGTTATGTTAATCTATTTTTTTTGTTCAATCTAGTATTAGAGGTTTTGATCATTTAAGTGGGTTGTTCATATAATGATCATATAATGATCAAACTTGAGCCAAAGAAAAATGAGAAGGTATATTATGGGAGCCACATGCTAGTGACTGCTAGGGATCTATTTCTGACCAGCAGAATAAATCCCTTTATGTGAGAGGATGGAAAAGATACAAGGAGACTGAGAGGCAGTTGCATTCCCTGACACTCCCCTTTTGCCTCGATTTATTTCATTCCTAATTCACAAGCAACATCTGCTTCAGCAAAGAAATTTACATATATATTATGTGTAAGTGTATGTGGAATCTAGATCCAAGACATCATTAGTAGAAAATTGATCGGTAGCTGTTATATAGCACTTTTCTTTTTAAAAAATAAAAATTCTTTTCAATTATAAGAATTCATTCCCCCTCATTGAATAATTGAAGAAAAACAAAAACTCATTAGAAATATGAACAGTTATAGAAAAAAGGTGAATATATTTGTAGTATAATTTTTCATCACCTAGCATTTTGTTACTTTGAGTTTAATCATAATGTAGTTTCTCTTTTTGTCTATTTTCCCTGTATCTGTTTTTGCTATTTTCCCTTCTGAAACAAAATTATTTTTATTCATTGCCTTTTTTATTTAGTAGAATTATAACGAACTTTATTTTGACTTCCCATTTCTATTCTGAATTTTTTTCACTTAATATTTTATTTTTTCTAATTATAGGTTAAAGATAGTTTTCAACATTCATTTTTAAATTCCAGTTTTTTCTTTATCTTTCCTTACCATCTCCCCTCCCCCAAATAGCAAGCAGTCTGATATAGGTTATACATGTACAATCATTTTAAATGTATTTTCATATCAGTCATGATATGAAAGAAAAATCAGAACAAAAGGGAAAAAAAAAGTGAAAGGAAAAACAAAAAAGTGAAAATAGTATGCCTCAATCTTCATTCAGTCTTTATAATACTTTCTCTGGCTGTAGATAGCATTTTCCATCACAAGTTTATTGGAATTGGCTTGATTACTATATTATTGAGAAGAGCTAAGTCTATCATAAGTTGATCATTGCAATGTTGTAGTTACTGTGTACAATATTCTGATTCTGCTCACTTCACTCAGCATCAGTGAGTGAATGTAACTCTTCCCAGATTTTTCTGAAATTCATTTACTCATTATTTGTTAGAAAACAATAGTATACTATTGCATTTATATGCCATAAATTATTCAGCCATTCCCCAGTTTATGATCACTGAATGTATCTTTGTGGGAAGCTAAGCAGCATGGTGAGATAGAATGATAGGCTTAGCATCAGAAAGACTTGATTTTGAATCCAGTCTCACATATTTATTAACTGTGTGACCCTGATTATGTTGTTGTTCAGTTATTTCAGCAGTGTATGACTCATCATGACTTAATTTGGGTTTTTCTTGACAAAGATACTGGAGTGGTTTGCCATTTCTTTTAGCTTATTTTACAAATGGGTAATTGAAGTAAATCAGATTAAGTGACTTGCCCAGGTCTCAAAATCCAGTAGAATCTGAGGCTGGATTTGAACTCAGATCCTTTTGATTCTATGCCCAACATGATCTACTGCTCCATTAGTCACTTAATCTGTTTGCCTTTTTCCTCATTTGTAGAATGAAGATAGCAATAGCACCCACTTCCTAGAGTTGTGAGAAACAAATGAAATAATAAATATAAAGCACTTAGCACAGTTCCTGATATGTAAATAAGTGCTATATAAGTTGTTTTATTATTATTGCTATTAATGTTTTTAGTATGGTTTTTGTGTGCTGCAGTTGTTTGAATTGTTTTCTAATTCATCCTGTAACTCTTCCATTTTATAGGCAAAATAATGAAATTAACATTCAGAAGTCATGATAATTTCATTTTCTTGTCTTAAAAGGCTTATAACAGCTCTCTTAAATACAGCTGGTATGGTGGTGTAAATGACTAACCAGAGTAAAAGGAGATTTATTTAATTTTTAATGATATAATTGTCAAATGCAGGACAAGAATACATACTGATAACTGTGGTTTAGTGTCCATCCTTTCCATGGGTTTTGTTTTGTTTTTCCCCTCACTGGGACAAACCTCAAATGGTGGTATATGCATATGTATTTTGTATTACATAATTACCCATGTAACTAAGATTTTGCTAGGTCCATGAAGATTCAGGGACCTTCAATTGGGCATATTTATATTTCTGTCAGATTCCTAGAAATTGCATCATCAGTTCAAGAATTTTCCTTATGCGTTAAAAAACCAACCAAACAAACAAAAAAAACCAAAAAAAACCCCGTCATGCTCCTCTTGCCCATATAACAGGTATTACTGGCCTGCAACATCCACCAATTCTATTGTGACTTGTAATTCTATCTACTCCACAACCTTCGGATTGCCATAAAATTTTATGGGGCATCTCTCCTTTATATATAGTGCTTATGACACCTCTTCCCCCAAATACTTCTAATTTTATTTTTTAAAAATAGCAATCAAGAGGCATAGGAAGTCCTTTTTAGATAGATTTAAATCTTACACATTTTGATCATGTAATCCTAGTTAAGTTATTCATCTTCTTAATGCTCTGGCCTAGCATTTCAAACAGACTACCCTTGGCATCAATGTGTTTCACACACTAGGAACACATCCTGGACTACTTTCAAATGTAATTGAGAAATATTTAACAAAATAAATAAGAATACACTAAAACATGGATAATATTAATATGTGGTTTTCTAAATCAGTAGTAGCCTACAAAAATTTTTATGTATGGGTTTTGTTGTTCATGTTTCTTTTTTGCCCCAAGTCTATTTGAGTTTTTTCAAACTCAAGTAGAGGAGCTTAGGCTCTCTCTAAGTAGTAACTAAGCAACTCTCAAGGTGCAGAGAAGGTGTTGCCCTGTGGTGGTAGAGGGATTTTCCTCACCTGGCAGTTCCCTAGAATACTAAAATCACAGATCCAGTCTTTATCCCCTAAATAACAATCAGTAATAGAGGACTCACAACTTCTTTAGCTTGAAAAAAATCTGTATTCCTTTTCCTCTCTGTACATATAGATGATGTCTAAGACCCAGCTACTGAATTAAATGGTTAGGGTACAAAGATAATACATTGATATGGTTCTTGTTCACAAGAATATTATAACACATTAAATTGAACTGAAAACTAGTATTGTTTTAATACTATTCTAACATTAAAGTTTTTTTTTTTTTTGTTATTAATTGAACCATATTGACTTTTCCCTCTGATGCTTATCTTATTCAAGGAGGCATTAACTTTCACTTTAGTTTCAGATGTGCTCTATAATCAATTTCATCTATTTTCATTTTTTCTTTAAAGCTGCCTAGCTCCTACATCTAGCTTTTATTTGAGTTTCAAGTTAATAATCTCCTTCTTTCCCCCTCCTTCAAAAGAAACAAACACAAAAAAATAGCTTATGATAGAATAAAGTTTACTTTTGTTACCATAGGCTTCTCACTATTTCATGATGCATTTTGGAAGCTCCTTTTTGTGTAGTTATTTGTATAATTTAGCCTGCTCAATGTATCTGTGAACTAAATGCTTTCACTACTTATAGATCTTATTGGAAAGATTTGGCACTTTTCCCGCTTTGAGCATGTTAAAACTTACTGCAGTATTTTTTTTTTTTTAATTAATGTGATGTTTAGTCTCTGAGAGGTAAAACCTGCCTCTCCTTCCTGTTTCTTTGTTTTCCTTTCCTTCTTGATTTTTTTTTTTTCAGGTGTGTGCTTGTTAAAACAAATGATTTTAGTTAGTGAGATCTCAGGAAATTATAGTGGGGGATTTTTGAGAGCAAACACACTTCCTTTAAAATAAAAACTCAGCATATTTCACTACTGAGATAAAGAAGGAAAAGCATTAGTTCTCTCTGCTTCTCCCTTTTATTCAGCTGTAGGAAAAAGACAAGAAAAAACTGAATCTACTTTAGGTTCTTCTGACAATGCCTATATGGGTAAACTTCAGTGACCAAGCTCCCTGCTTTTGATGGGAAGCACACAACAGCCAACATATCTTGGGAGTATCCAGTTGTCAGCTTGATTCAGGGAATTGTGATTAGGTAAAAGTGACAGCACTGAAGTTAGCTTGACTAAAGATGAACTAGCATCTTGCTCTAAGATTAGATCTGAGCAGCTCAGAGGCTCTACAGATAGTTCTTCTGCACTTTATAGAAAAGAAT
Organism: Sminthopsis crassicaudata; assembly: GCF_048593235.1. Lineage (NCBI taxonomy): Eukaryota > Metazoa > Chordata > Mammalia > Dasyuromorphia > Dasyuridae > Sminthopsis > Sminthopsis crassicaudata. Next base: position 531,493,891 of record NC_133619.1, on the reverse strand, counting down.
ATAATGTAGGAAGGCTATACCATCTAAATACCTGCAGATTATTCTTATAGTAATTGATGGAAATTTAGTCATTTTTATGCTGGACACTTATGCAAATTGCCCTTTAATTTGATTATAGTATCTTGCTTAATGGCAAAAGCTCAGACTTGCAGTGAGAGAAACAGGTTCTTCTGCAGCAGAAGGAGAAAGAAAACTTCTTAGTGATAGAGCAACCAATGCCTTGGCCACAGCAGAAGAAAGACTCTGATCAGAATCTAGGAAGGTCTGGTCCAAACCAGCATCTAGACAGCCTGAGTAAGTCTGAACTACAAAAGGAAACATGGCCAAACAATTCCTACAAAAGGTGGGACCTTATCTTACCCTCTACAACTATCTTTGTAACATCTCTCTTATGGTCTTCCTTTTCTTCTCTGATGTTACCTCTACCCTGATGCAGTGTAGACCTCATCAACTTATACCTGGACTATTTGCAGTTGCCTGCTAATTGGTATCTCCACATTCCAGTCCATCTTCCACTCAATTATCAAACTGATTTTTTTCTATAGTTCAGGTCTAACCTTATGTTGTTCCCTTATCCATTAAATTTTAGTAACTCCCTATTACTCCCATAATAAAATATAAATCTTTTTTTTAAATTTCTAAATCTAGTTATTCCCTACCTTTCAAACTTCTAACATAGTCTACATCTTTTGTCCTTGCTATTCCATGAATACAGTATTTCATCTTCTAACTTGAGACTTTTTCCACTGGCTATCTTTCATTCTAGGAACACGTTCCCTCCTTATCTTTGTCTCTTACTTTCCCTGGTTTCCTTCAAATCTTAGCCAAAGAAAGTCCCACCTTCTACAGAAGCCTTTCCTGGTTTTCATTAATTTTAGGGCCTAATCTCTTGATAATCTCTAATTTAAGTTGCATATATATCCTGCATAAAATTATTTGCATGCTCTCTCCCCTTTAGCCTTAGAATGTAAGGCAAAGGAAAGCAGAGGCTTCAAACACTTAGTAGCACTATGACTTTAATCAAGTTACTTAATTTGCTTCAGTACATTGCTGAGAAGAGATGTCTATCATTGCATAATCTTGGTGTTACTATGTACAATGTTTTCCTGATTCTGTTTACTTCACTCAGCTTCAGTTCATGTATATCTTTTTCCAAAATTTTCTGAAATCAACCTGTTCATCATTTCTTAAAGAAAAATTATATTCCATTATATTGATAAGCCATAAATTATTTATCCATTCCCCAATTGATGGATATCCACTCAATTTTCAATTCCTTATAAAAAAGCCTCTTCTACACCAAAGAATGGCTTAAATGGCTACTACCTGGAAAGAATTTATAGAAGAAATTGAAGAAGACTTCAAAAATCAAATGAGAGAGATTAGAGAACAATTTTTAAAATCTAAGAAAAACAAGATTATGAAAAAAATTAACCAATTACAGAATGTTAAAGAAGAAAATAATTCTTTGAAAATTAGAATTGGACAAAGGGAAGTCAGTGAAGTTATGAGATCAAGAAATAACAAAACTAAATATAAAAAATGAAAAAATAGAAGAGAATATGAAAGATAACAATAGATCTGAAGAACAGATCAAGAAAAGAAAACATAAGAATAATTGGACTACCTGAAAGCTATGACACCCCCCCCCCCAAAAAAAAAAAAAACTTTTGACACAAAAAGGCAAAAATAATACAAGAAACATAAGAACATAAGGGGAAAATAGAAATACAGAAAACTCTACCAATCACCACTTCAAAGAGAACTTATGTGGAAAACATATAGGACTATTATTGCCAATTTTTGAAACTCCCAGATCAAAGAGAAAATTTTGCAAGAAGGAAAAAAAAAAACAAAAAACATATGCTGGAGCTACAGTTAGAATTGTAGAGAAATCAGCTGCAGTAAAAAACCACAGGTCTTGGAATAATATATATTGGGAATCAAAAGAAACGAGGCCTGTGGGCAAACATATTAAATTCAGTAAAATTAAGCATAATATTGAACAAAAAAATGGACATTCAATCAACTTAAAGATTTTCAGGACTTTGTCTTAACTACACCTGGATTTGATAGAAAAAATGTAAGAGCCAATATCAAAGATTAATTTTAAGGGACTTAATATGGACAAATTGTTTGCTTTTTTGTATGCAAATATTTACCATAGGTTTAAAATTAACATCAGTAATTGAGTAGCTTAAAAGAAAGATTGGGGCTGAGTTGAGCATGATCTCACTTTAAAAAAATAAAATCTAGGAAAAGGCAAAAACAGTAATTATACGATTGAGGTGCAGAGCATTAAAGGGAAGAAGAGAGCTGGTAGATCATGGTATATTTATATCATGAAAGATATAGTACCTTCCAAATCCTAAAAACAAAATAAGGAGGGAAAAAACAGAATAAGGTTAATAGATTTATGACAGTGAGACAAGGTGTATAGAGCAATGTGAAAATTATAAAGAAGGGGGATAAAGTAAGGTACAGAACGGTATTTAGATTAAAGAGGTTTGGACAAGATGTGTAGACTAATGGAATGAGATAAGGAAGGGTGTAGAGGATAAATAGAGGGAAAATGGGAGGGAGGGAAAATACATAATTATTATTGTGAAAAAAAATTATAGTAAGTTCTTTGTTAATGGCTTCATTTCTAAAATAAAACAAAACAAATAAGAAACGTCTCCCAATTGATAAATGGTCAAAGGATATGAACAGGCAGTTTTCACACAAAGTAATCAAATAAATCTATAGACATATTAAAAAATGTTCTAAGTTACTATTGCTTAAGAGATATGCAAATTAAAACAGCTCTAACCTACTACCCCATACTTATCTATAACTCTCTCTTTTCACTCTGTCCCTCTTTTTTTTTTTTTTTTTTTTTTTTTTGGCTTCTGATTCTTCTCCCCAAATCTGCCCTCCCTTTTACGAGTCCCTTTTCTTCTCTTATTACATTCCCTTTCTACTTCTCTGTAGATAAATTTATGTACCTGAGTGTGTATGTTATTTCCTTTTTGATCCAATTCTTATATGTGAATAAAATTCAAACATTGTCTGCCACTCCCTCCATTTTTCCTCTACTGTAAAATCTCCTTTATGTTTTTTGTGAGGTAGCTTATCCCATTCTGCTTCTTCTCTCCTCCTCTCTCCCAGTATATCCTTCTTTCTCACCCCTTAACTTTATTTTTTTAAGATATAATCTCATCTTAGTCATCTTTCTTTCTCATGCCTTAATTTTATTTTTTTAGATATCCCATCAAAATCAACTCGCCATCATGCTCTCTGTCTATGCATACTCCTTCCAACTTCTCTAATAATAATAAAGTCCTTAGAAGTGTATCATTTTCTGTTATGGGCCAGAACTCTGAAACAAGCATTCTTACAAGGTGTTGTCAGGGAATTGATTAGACAATGGTTATCTAATTTAGCATGGTGATTAATAGTTCTCTAGTTCAGTACATGTACTTAGTACTTAATGTAGTTCTATAAGATTCACATCTTTGATGTAATTAAAATAGAGCATATAAAGCTGGGACAAATTCAGCCAGAGTCAAAGCCAGAGAAGACGAGGAATGGAAGTGGAAGCTCAAGCTCTCAGAGCCAAGGAGAGACATTCATTCCATCTTCATTAGCTTCATGGTGGCTGGTCTGTAATCCTCCTGCTCCCTCCACTGAGTCCAAGGCCAGTCTTAAAGGCTTCAAGAAAGGGCCCCAGGCAAGGAAACTAGATTGTGAAAGAGATAATAAAGGTTTTGGACTTTAACACCTGGCTATTCTCGTGATGATTACTCTATTGAAAAGAAGGTTGGTCCAGAGACCTCCAGAAAACCAAACAAGAACATTACATTTTGGCGTCCAAATGGGCTAAGGATTTACAATCAGCAGTCCAGATTGACACAATCCTGAATTCAGTGGAAAAGTCTCCATGACCCAGAAATTAGGGTGAGTACAAAAATAGACAAGAAGGAAATTTTGTTAAGGGTTAAAGTAGTGTTTCAGCTGAAATGGGACAAATGTTTAGAAAACAGCCTTCTTTTCCACCTCAAAGAAAATGTGTCAAAAGCTTGATAAAAAACCAAAGTTTGATTGTAACTTGGGTGCAGATCATTGGACTTTTAAAACGTTACAGTATTCCTCGTCTTGGTTCTCTAAGGAAACATAATTAGATCCAGATGAGTGGAAATTAGTAAGAAAGTAACTATGTGAATACTACAATGATTATGGTCCTAATTCGATTCCTATAGAAACCTATACATATAACAATACAATTGGCTTTAGGGAATAAAGGAAATAGAATAAGGAAAAAGAAAGTGCAGGAGGGGAAGAACACTGACAAATTAGGTGAAAAGGATGAAGAATTAGACAAAAAAGAGTTAAGTACAATTTGATTAAATTAAAGAGTGTGGTGCTTCAAAGCAGTAGCCATTAGGGCATTCCCCATCTCAGGACCTATCTCCCTCAATTAACCCTTCATGGGTGGAGAGAGGAGGAGGGGGAGGGGCAATGACACAATCAGCACTACCTATGAAGCAGCCTATGACAAGATTACAAAAGTCACTAAAGTTAAAAAAAAGGACAGAATATATATGATTTAAAAATAAATGCATACCCTGTGATTGAAGAATTTGATTCTTCAGGTCAAGAAAGGAGAAGATACATTCCTTTTGATCTGGAAAAATTCAAATATTTGAAAAAGGGTTGCACTGTTTATGGGGCTACATTGTCTTATGTTAAGATGTTATTACAGAATTTGGCTTATGAAATTTTAACTCCTAGTGTTTGGAAATCTATAGCAAAGACATGTTTAGAACTTGGGCAAAACTTATTGTGGCTTTCGGAGTATAGTGAACTATGTAGGATTCAAGCCCAACAAAATAGGCAAACTGGAGTTAATATACAAATCACTTTTGACCAACTAGCAGCTAAAGGTAAGTAAGCAGTTGCTATAGTACAGATTAATTACCCTTTGATAGCATATGAGCAAATTGCTGCTGCTGCTATCAAAGCATGGGGCTCCCTCCCAGAAAGAAAATGTAAAGGGGAAGCCTTCACAAAAATAGAGCAAGGTCCAAATGAATCCTTTGCTGATTTTGTGGGATATCTGTAAACAACTGTCATATGAATGATTGGAGAAAATGTAGCTACAAGAATTGTAAGACAACTTGCTAGAGAAAATGCTAATGAGGTTTGTAGAAAAATTATTCTAGGACTCCACAAAGATGCTTCTTTAGAGGAGATAATAAGATGCAGTGCCACAGTGGGCACAAATGCCTTTTATACCCATGCTATGATGCAGAACATGGGAGGACAGAGTCCTTCTTGGCAAGGGACTTCCAGAGAGACTCATCAGTGCTTTCAGTGTGGTAAAATAGAGCATCTGAAAGCTCAATGTAGACATAGAGATAGAGTGAGAAAATAGGGTGGGAGAACAAGACCCAAAACCTCATATCCAAAAATGCAATAAAGGCTTCCATTGGGCCTCAGAATGTAGATTGACCCAGGGAAATGAGAGGTGGGGCTCAGCTCCAAGGCCATCATAAAAAGTGCAGAAAAGTAGTATTTGTGTGTGTATAAATATGATCAAATCAACTTGAGAAGAAACTACAAATTACTGAGAGGATTGGACAGAGACCAATCTCAAAGACAAAAACCCTGACTAAAGATAGGGATGGCTTCAAAGCTCTTCAACAAATCAATTACGATGTAGAGAGCCAGAACTCTGGAAAAATATACTTTAAAGAAGTATACTTGAAACAAGGTATTAATTCAGAGGAATTGATGAGATTATTTATCTAGTTTACATAATAGTTCTCTAGTTCACACATATTCAATATACTGTAATAATGTAATTGTAATAGGATATATAAGAATTGGGACAGGAAGTCAGAAAGAAGTCGGACTGGAAGACTGGTAGACTACTGAGGGAGACTGGGTCAGACTATGATAGACACAGACTGTGAAGGGAACAGTAAAGAGTTTGGACTCTATTATTGTCCATTCTCGTGGTGTCTATCCTGCTGAGACCAAGGCCCTTCTGGAGGACCTCCAGAAAGCTAGCCCGAACATTAAATTTTGTGCCCAAAGTGGGGCTGTGTATTCCAACAGCTCCCATGTATTCCAAAATATCACACCTGAAAGTGGAGTATAAGAAGTACAAGAATTAAGAAGCAGCAGCAACATTCCAGAGCTGTTTGTGAAAAGGATCCTTCCAGAATTCCTTCAGTAACCCACGGGAAAGGAAAGGAAGAAGAACCCCATTTTTAGTTGGGGTAATTAAATGGGCTAACACATCAAAGGGCCAAGCCAGGAAACTAATGAGAGACTTAAATCCCTGTTCTGACTAAAGTCCTCTTCTCCATTTGAAAGTTTGCCTCAATCAACACCTGCTACAACTATCCAGAGGTGATAGTGTAACTTGCATTCCTCAGTGTGCAGATCATGCTGTGGGGGAAAAATAGCAAAAAATAAAAAACGGAATTGTTAAGGGACAGGTCAATTCTCTAAGAGCCTTCACAGCTGTGGATCATAACATCTGAAGGAGTTGCAGGGCAGCCTTTGCTG